>NC_044031.1:194093435-194268935 GCF_901765095.1 Microcaecilia unicolor | reverse complement strand
CAAAAACATACACACAAACACACACACACACACACAAAAACACAAAAACATACACACAAACACACAACACAAACACATTAGCGGTTGCGGGTGGCGAGGGGGTTGATGGGGGGAGGGGCTTGGTGATGTGCCACGGTGGGGGGGTCGGGTGATGCGCGAAGGGGGGGGACAAGGGGCTTTCTTTGGGTGCTGCGCCGGCTGGGGGGGGAAGGGGGTTCTCGCTGCACATGGGTGGCTGGAAGGAAGCAGGGGAGGGGAAGGTCGCTGCACATGGGTGCCTGCAGGGGGGGGCAGGGAACAGGGAGATAGGGATGGGCTCCACACACCACATGGGTGCCTGCAAGGGGGACAGGGGATACAGGATGGACACTGCAGGGCGGGCATGGGGACAGAAGGGTTTGGTGGTCATCAGGGGGGACAGGTGGGTCGATGGACATGGCTGGCCATAGGGGAGGAACAGGGAAAAAGGAGAGGAGTGTCCTCAGACATGGGTGGCTGCACAGGAGAGGAGGGTCGCTGGACATGGGTAGCTGCAGGGGGGGGCAGGGGGACAGAAGGGTCACTGGACATGGCTGGCTGCAGGGGGGACAGGGGAGAGAGGAGGGACGCTGCACATGCGTGCCTGCAGGGGGACAGGAGGGATGCTGAAGGGGGGGGCCTGAGACCACATGGGTGGCTGCAGGGGGAGCAGGGGAGACAGGAAGGACGCAGCAATGGGAGAGGAGGGTTGATGGGCATGGGTGGCTGCTGGACATGGGTGGCTGCAGGGGGAACACGGGGAGAGGAGGGTCGCTGCACATGCCTGGCTGCAAGGGGGCAGGGGAGAGGTAGGGGGTGAGGGGGTTCCTCACACCACACACGCAGTCACTCATTCTCTGTCTGCCACATACACTCTCACTCACACACTCACTGTCTTTGTCCCGCTCTCTCACACAGTGTCACACAGAAACACAAACACTGTCTCTCACACACTCTCTCTCTCGCACAAACACATACACTCTCTATCTCTCTCTCTCTCACATTCTCTCTCTGACACACACGCTCCATCTCTCACACACGCTCTTTCTGAAACATACACGCCAAGGAAAACCTTGCTAGCGCCCGTTTCATTTCTAACAGAAACGGGCCTTTTTTACTAGTATATATATATACTATAATAATTTCCACCTCCAACGTTCTGAAGCTGACTCCGTGGCTTCACCGAAGTGAAGGGTTCATAAGGTCCGTTAGGTTCGTCAGTCTGTCACCATCTCTCTCTGCCCTGCCCTCGCGTCAAAACGTGATGACGTCAAGGGTGGAACAGTGAGAGTGCCCCGCCCTCGCGTCAAAACGTGATGACGTAGAGGGAAGGTAATCCTACTATACAAATGAACAGAGCGGCACGTCACAGGGGGGTGGAAACAGATTAACCAAACCGGCTTCCTTGTTTACAATGGACTACATAGGCTCACTTCCACTCCTGTCTATTAAGGCCTCCTTGGGCACCTCTTTCTCCCTCCCCCCCCCCCCCCAAGTCTTACAGCTTTCGCTTTTC
Source organism: Microcaecilia unicolor (assembly GCF_901765095.1). Taxonomy (NCBI): domain Eukaryota; kingdom Metazoa; phylum Chordata; class Amphibia; order Gymnophiona; family Siphonopidae; genus Microcaecilia; species Microcaecilia unicolor. Next base: position 194,267,401 of record NC_044031.1, on the reverse strand, counting down.
GTCCGCAGACTCTCTGCAGTCCGCATGGTCATTTTCAGTGCCCTGAAGCATTCTTCCTCCGGCACCGGTGATTCAGATAGTCAGCCTTCTGCCAGCATCGGGGTCTTTCCTCAGGCGCGTCCCACCGACTGTTATGAGGTAGGACATGCCTGAGGAGAGGCCTCGACGCTGGCAAGAAGGCTGACTCACTGAATCGCTGGTGCCGGAGGGACAACGCTTCAGGGCTGCCAAAATGTGATGAGAGGAAACCTGATTTTAAAAGATCCACCTTCAGGTATTTGGTCATGCTAACGATCCAATATATCAGCATAAATGGCAGTTTCAGCAATATGTTAATTCCTTTCATCCTATCTCCATAAACTACAACATGAAAACATCGCTTCACCACTAAGGGACTTAATGTAAGTGTGTAAAGCATTTTTTCCTCACTTTTAAGCAAACCATCTTTCTATTGGTATGCATACTTGGAATGCTTGCAATACAAAGGAGACTGTGACTGTAGCCAATAGGTGAGTGCCCACACTCACACACACGCCGCTACACTGTCCCCCCCCCCCCCCCACACACACACACACACATCATACACAAACTCTGACACCCTCCCCACCCCACCCCACCCCCAACACCACCACCCACCCACATCATACACAAACTCTCCAAGGGACAATCAACACACACACATTCCTTCAACCCCCCCCCCAATCATCATACACACACTGTGCCATGGAGAAACAGCATCTCTGTCACTCACAGCCACACACTCCCCTCCCACCCTCCTTAATACACAAACTCTAAAATGGAAAATCAACATCTCTATCTCTCACTCAGACACACACACACACTCCCCCCAACCACCTCCACAACATCATACACAAACTCTGTCACGGTGAATCTAGATCTCTGTCTCTCACTCACACCCACACACTCCCCCCCCCCCCCCCCCACTAAATACACAAGCGGAACCATGGAGAATCACCACCTCTCACACCCACACACACAACCAAACTCCACCCCCCCCCCCCCCACACACACAAGAACATACACACTCTGCCATGGAGAGACAGCATCTCTCACTCACACACACACACACACACACACTCCCAGCCCCACCCCCTTAATACACAAGCTCTAACATGCGGAATCACCATTTCTCAATCACACCCACACACATAACCAACACAAAGGAAGAAAACTAAACCAACAAAAAAGATATTACACAAAATACAACAATGTAAATTATTCATTAGCATGACAACACATTTCTCCTAACAATCCCTTTCAAAACATTAATTGCAGGAAGCCAATACCTTGCTAGCGCCCGTTTCATTGGTTTCAGAAACGGGCCTTTTTTCCTAGTATATATATATATAGAACTCAAAGTGCCAAGGATTCCCCAATAGCTCTCCAACCTGAAAATGATAGAAATGTCTTCAGAAGAAACAAACTGGGATCCCAGCTGATGTCCGCTGGTTCAGAATCCATTCATAAAGGGTAGAGTCAAAACCTAGCAATAAAGCTACTCCGTAGTACAACGAATGACCATCCCTCTGTGAAGGAGGCTAGTAAAGGAATGCATAATCACAAAACAGGAAAATCAGTCAGCGGTTAGTGCTGGGCCTCAAAATGTTTTCTGCGAAGTTAAGAGCCTCCGCCACTTGAGTCTTGCCATCTTCTTGCACCCAGAGTTTAACTAGATACATTAAAGTGGAAGGTATTTTTTACTGATGTAATAAAGAACACACCAGTACCTACTCCTTGCAGAGGACTGCTACCGCCGCAAAGAAATCTTGGAAACATGAAATCTTGTGGTTTTCATAGATCAGGGGACCTCCTCACCTGACCACTCATAAAAAATAACCATGCATGAGCGTCTCTCCAATGGTTTAGTGGGGCCCAACCGATGTGCCCGCTCAGTCCTGAGGGGGCCTGCCACTGATGGCAATTTAAGAACCTGAGGCAGCCAGCCTTCTAGGAATCCCCAGAGGTCTGAATCTTTAATTGTCTCCGGCACACCCACAAGATGGAGATTACATCTCTGAGCCCTATTGTCCAATTCATACACTTTCTCTGTCATTCTCTCCAGTTGAGAACAAAAATCAGAATGTCGATTGTCATGTTGTTGCAGCTTATCTTTAACGTCCAACAAATGATGTTGGTAATGCTGGAAATTCAAATGGAGATGTTCTATCCATGCATCCACTGAACCCAGCTTAGCAGAAATGTCCGTTGCTGCACATCCAGAGAGGTAAGAAGCGCCATCTTGACCTCTGAAACAATTTCAGTGATCCATGTAGATCCGACAGCACTAGTCCCAGCAGATTCATCCGTCATCTTGGATTCACCAGCTGGTACACAGTCCCTCACTTTTCTACAGAGTCGGGACGCCATCGCCACCAACTTACAGACAAACCGGGTAGTATTCGATTCCCGGCCCATTCCAAAGACTATGCACTCCACCTGGGCAAAACTTTGACTGTTGAAAGGACAGATATTATTATCCTTAGGGAAGTGGAGCTATTCTCACTGATGCCTGCTCCTTAGCTCGGCATCATGTGACCTCACATGCAATCAATTTAAAAAAATGTACATAGAGGTAATAAATAAAAAAAAACAATTTTTAAACATGCAGTGATAAAACAATCATATAATAGTAATTGAGAAGAATTAAGAGTGCTGTTAATAGATGCCTTGCCGTCTGGGACCCTGAAGCAGCTAAGCGAAATGCTGGCCATCGTTGGCCCATAGGCATATGAATAGCTTGATGAATGTTGGCTTGGTCCTGCACTTTGCATGACCTTTCTCGAGATAAGTGCTTTTTTGTATTTCAGCATTTAGAGACAGCATTATAAAAGTGCAGAAGCTGATAATTAAAAACTATAAAGTTTTTTTTGGCTTGGAAGGTGTTTTGCTGATGATGAAGAAGAGATCAATTAGATCCATTTAGATCTTTAAGGGGGTTGTTTACTAAAGCTTAGCTCGACTTATCTGCAGCAGTACCCATAGGAATAAAATAGGCACTGCTGAAGATAACTCGAGCTAAGCTTTAGTAAACAACCCCCTAAATTTGGTAAGATTTTGAGCTCTTTGAGGCTTTTTCCTTCCTTTTTCAAAACATTTTTTTAACATTTTCCAGAAAATGTAAAAGTTATTTTTCAGTTAGTGGATTATCTTTTGTTATTTGATCTGTACGATTTTTTTTTTAATTTACTACATGTCTATGTGCATGTTTTTTTAATTGATTGCATGTTTATATAAATGTATTTTAATTATATTTATAATTTACATTTTTACATGTATGTTTATTTTAGTTGTGTGTCAGTTATCCCCTGATGCAGCCTGTTTGGGGCAACATGGCCAAGTAGGGTCTATTTCAATAAAGGTTTCTCTGGACTCCGGGTCTACTCTGGTTTCTGTTCCTTGTCATTTTTTTTTACTTGAAGAGCCTCTTTTTGTGTTCTGCATTTCTCAAAAGGGACGCATTAATCCTTAAAAACATGTAAATAAAAATAACAGTTGTTGTCTGGGCACCTTTCTAATTGGGTTGATCCCAATCTGTTCCAGTTTTTGTGTCGGTCATCTTCTAATGTCACGATTGTACCCATGTTTCATGCTCTCCTTCATTTCGCCACCTGGTGGTCAGACCTGGTGGCTGCGATGGACTATCTGCTTGTTGTTTCCCATGTTCCAGAAATCATTCCAGTCCGGATCTTCCAGCCTTCCAGACTGTCTTGGGATTTTTGGAACTAAGCAGCACCCTTACCTGGTGACCTCCCTGGTATTTTGCCTTTATTAACCACCTGGAAACTTTCTAGTTTGCCTTTGCAACAGAGGTCCTCAGAAGAGTTTTCATCTATGAGAGTTTGTTGCAGTGCTAACCTTGCTACTTTCAGTTTCAGGTAGACCCTGCTTGTTTCCTGGTTTATTCTACTGCTTGCTGCCTGCCCAAGACCCTGCTGGTTACCTGGTTTATTCTACTGCTTGCTGCCTGCCCAAGACCCTGCTGGTTTCCTGGTTTATTCTACCGCTTGCTGCCTGCCCTAGACCCTGCTTGTTTCCTGGTTTATTCTACTGCTTACTGCCTGCCCAAGACCCTGCTTGTTTCCTGGTTTATTCTACTGCTTACTGCCTGCCCAAGACCCTGCTTGTTTCCTGGTTTATTCTGCTGTTTGCTGCCTACCCAAGACTCTGCTCGTTTCCTGGTTTATTCTGCTTTGCTGCCTGCCAGTAAGACTCTGCTTGATTCGTGGATTATTCTTCTGCTTATTGCTTCTGTTCCAGTCCAGCTGCTCCAGTCCGGCCTGTGCCCGTCTGTCTGTGGTCCGCCTTGCTGCCTGTTTAGGTGGTTTTCCTGACGCTGCCGGTTATTGGTAGTGGCCCAAGGGCTCACTTTTCCTGACCAGTGTGACATCTACATTCTTTTGCAGGTCGGCCTTTCCATTTCTTCTCTCTCCCGTTGTCCTAATCTTTTACTCTGCCCCCCTTCTGTGTCCCCTAGTCCAATCCACCTTCTGTTCTATTCTCCTTCTTCCTCCCCCCCCAGTCCCACCCATCTTTTGCTTTGTTCCTCTTTCCCCTTCAGTCCCAACCATCTTCTGCTCTGTTTCACTTCTCCCCCCCACCCCATCTCATTCATCTAATACTTTATTCCCCTTCTCCCCTATCCACCACATCCCATTCATCTTCTACTCTTGCCAGGGTCCCCTGCCCATTTGATATTTCTTCCGTCTCCTTGTCCACCATAATTACGTGTTCCTATCTGTCCTGTCCAGCACCTCCCCTATATGTCCATGTTCCTTCCACTGTCCAGCTTCTACCCCTCTCCTTTCTCCTGCTCCACCCCCCCCCCCCCCCCGGGGCCAGAATCTTTCCCTCTTTTTCCCCAGACCCCTCCCCATGGCACTTGTCACCCTGTATTGATGCCTATGGGTAAGATCAGCACATTTGGGAAGTCATTGGCTTATAGTTCTGAATCCTAACCTTGGTTCTATTTGAGGTGAAAGCCCAAAGGCATACATGAAAACTGCAGGGTCATAAAAAAAACATAAAAATGAATTAACTATTCAATATGGTATTGCTTCTCCAAGCCAGATAAATGCACAAAGACCTTACTATCCATTCTACTTGTTTTTGCTACTGAAGCTCTTGCAGATTGGATGAGCAGTTAGCCTTGCCCTAGTGAAGCTATAAGGTTAAAGAGACCAGAAATCAATCATTATTTCATGTGTCATGGGAACAGTAAAACTATCTGGTCAATATTCAAAATAATTTAACGAGTCAAAAACAGCCTCTGACTGGTTAAATTGCTTGTTCAGAGCTATCTACTAATTTTCAGCAGCTATCGCAGCTGAAAATTAACAGTTAGGGCCTATGTGAAAGCCAGCTATTCCAGGGGCGGAGTCATCACTCAGCCAGTTAAATGCCAAGGTAACTACATAAAACACAGTCCTGTCTTTATGCAGCAACTCATGGCCAGTTTTCTGAATATTGACTTAAGCAGCCATCTGTTAGGTAGCACATAAACCAGATATTCAGTGCCAAAGCTCGGACATAGCCCAGCTTTGAATATCTCAGGAATAATGCCAGCGGCAGTCAGCAAAACACTCACCACCATCAGCTAAATATTTACCCCTGTCTCATTGTGTTGGTATCCATGGAAGTGGAAGGACGTTAGTCCAGAATTAAGATGGGAATAGCAGATGAGCTTATAGTACATAAGAAAAGCCAAGCCGAGTCAAACCACAGTCCATCAAGCTCATGTATGCTGAACTTTTAACTGACTATTTTGTGACATTGATGGGAAAAACTTTTGTTCTTGTTCATGTAGGTGGTTATATAGATTTTGTAAGAGGCCAATTCCTACATACGTACTCGCTTATGTCTAGGGGGTGTGGCCTCTGCCCGACCTTCGCTACATGGAAAATAACGGACAGACCAATGGAATATATTAGTTTATTTATACAGTGTTATATACAAAAATATAGAAAAATCCTTATCAGCTTATAGCATCCGCAATTCCTGATTGCATGCACAATGATACCAAAAATATAGAGAATAACTATGATTATCCTATTGGCTAATCTGTAATGACAGATAAACACAATACCGAGATCCTAATGATTACCACACAAATCTTATACTAGGCTAACAGCGAGTAGAGATCATAAATCCTGACGTCACGCATCTGATGGGTCCGAGCACAGACCAATTATCTAACCCAGCCTGAAGGAAGTAAGCTATGATCTCACCGTTCCGGTCACCAGATCAGGTTCCTTCCGATACCTCAGCTGAATGTCTCAGCAAGGTCCCACGAGCTTAGGTGATGCACTTGTCTTGCTCAGCAACAGATGATACAGACTCAGTATAGATCCTGTAGACAGCTGTAACCTTGGGAAAAGCTTTGCCAGGTATTATCAGTAAGTCTCTCAGGTAAATCAGGTGCTTGCAGAAATGCAAGTCCTCTCCTCTTCTTTTCTTCTGTTCTTCTTTTTCCGTTCTTCCCGCCAACTAACTTCTTCTCCTTCCGTCAGTTTTCTGGGAGCCAATCAGAAATAATCCCACCATGTACTCCCAGCATCTGTATGAAGCTTCCATTGTCCGTCTTATCTCGTAAGCTCTCTCTCTCTCAGGGACATGCATTCTCCCCCGATACAGAGTGACCTTGGAGGTGGTGCAGGCTTCAGTAAATCTATTACAAGCTGAAATGCTGACTTCTGCACAGTTGGTAGTCAGACATATAGGTGAAAGGTTGCAGCGTCCATGTTGGCTGTAAAGGTGCTCTCATGTGCACACCGGGTGGGTGAGATCACAGCAAATACTCCTACAGATTCCCCCCCTTGGAGATGGAAATTACTACAAAGGAGTAAAGGCCTTCTCCAACCTAACTACAAAAATAAGCCAGACAGTTCAGTCAGGATTCAGGTACAACTTCATGGTCAACTACAAAAAGTTTCAAAGTAAATCTCAACTAATGCAAACTAACACACTTCCAACAGTTCTATTAAGCAAAATAATGTTCACAAGGAAATCAAAAATGCTAATACAGCAAAATACTGAATAATAGAACCCGCATGTGCAGTTAGTTAAAAGTCTTAACACATGAAAATTAATCAAACAAATCATGAACCATAATCACATAGATCATGAAAATCACATCATGCAAAGCAAAGCATATTAGTACAGAAAAGTGAAAACGGAATAAATTGTTGGCAAAACGCTGGTCAGATGTAACTACATAAAGTCTTGCAATCTCATCGCCGTAGGTAACAAAGTGTTTACGCGATAGCGTAAATGACGAAGGTCTCTCCAAAACACTACAGCACACAGGAACATGATGAACCACGAGATGGTCAAAAGTGGGATGACAACGTGAGTGGACATGTGGAACTGGGTGACATCAGATGAACGACGTTTGTAATCTGCAACCTCGAGAGTCTCATGGTCAACAGATAATTCAACAGTGTGAGAGTCTTTGGACTGTAAAAATGGTATAAGGTCCATAGCAAAGTCAATAGGATGTCCACGAAATACATCAAGCACTTCCAACTCAGAAACAACCGGGTCTGTGTCAAGATAAAACAGGGAAACTCCTCCTACATGGGCAACAGCATACTTGGGTACAGCGATCACACAAACATTGCAAGGAAGAGTGTAACGGTTGATTACATCATGCTTCTGAAAGGTGACAGTAAGTTCCGTACTAGGTGTGCTAACTAACCATACCGTATCCAGTACAGCTACAGTGGTATCAGAAAAATCGTCATATTTTGACACGGTAACCTTACACTTCTCTTGGACATTCTCTGTGGACAAGCCACAAAGAGCTTCTGTTGTGTCTTTCAGGAAAGGTTTACCAGGGCATAGCCAATTAACATCTTTAGTTTTGTGGCAAAGGTCTAAGTTAGGGACCAAATAATGTTGCGGAGCATCCTGTTGGTAAGCAACATACTTAGGTGTATCAACATTAAGGTACAAATTCTCATGCCAGGTACCTACATTTACAACTTGTTTAAGCTGGTATACATTCTCAGGCATAATAAATGGCAAATTAAGGATGAAGGCAATTTCCATACGCTCCATATCCAAATAAAGGGAAAGGGCAGTACCTAAATGAAATGCGATTTGAATTTGAAAAGGTTCAATAGACAAACGGGTAACTTTGGCAAAGGCATCTTTAACAACATCAGATGGTATCAGGTACGTTGGTATCTGTCCCTGCATTAGCTTACTAACACTAGTATCTACTTCCCTAAATAAATCCTGGATAAGGTCCTTAACAGGTTGTATAAACACACGGTCTTCATTCATGGTACCTTTAATTGTCAACAAATCAGCTGTGTTAGCACTAATTTTATGTGTATGTAAATTCACAAGAGTGACCGTATCAGCAATAGTTTTACCCTGGGCCACAAGTTGGCTCTGTTGGACTACCAATTTGGTCTCGATGGCTTTCAAGTCTGCTTGGATGGCTTGTATATTGGCCTGCAGCTTTTGGACAGAAACTACGTTGGCAACAGACATGGAAATACCAAAAAGTGAACCAATGGCCGAAAAAATCAAACCACCGGCCAGACCAAGAAAACGCTTAGATCTGGACCTGGAATTATAAGGTTGCATAGGTTGTACCATGACTTTGTCCAGTTGATGCAAAATGTTCTTCACTTGTGCACGGGCATTTTGCATATAATTGAGAAACCAGGAATGGGTAACAGCAGACAGAGATAAGTTACTCATATTGAAATGTTTCAGTAGTACATGCATTGGGTCAAGGGACACAACTACTTTCTGTGGAACAATCTGGGACTGGGTAATCAGGAAGCCAGGGGTATCTTGCAGAACAACTCCAGACATGGGACCAGGTTCGATCATCTTGGACCACGATCCCAGCAGCACGGAGATCAAGAACACGCTCATCAGGGTTCTTTTCTGCATCTGCAAGGTACAAAGAAAACAGACTATGCTGTTGGGGTGTTAGTACAGTTCGTGTCATCAACACATACGTCTGGAATCAAATGACTGGGATGACGTGGTCTCAACTGATTGATGTGGACCCATTTAAGGGTGTCTTCACCCTTAGTATTTTTCTTGAGGCAAATTTGGTAAGCCACAGGTGAAGCTTTTTCCACTATTGGGAATGGACCACGCCAACTAGGCAGAAACTTCCTTTCTTTAACCTTGTTTCTGGCAAAATTGAAATAGAATACCTTGTCGCCAATTTGGTATTCTTTATAGGTAGTCCCTTGATCATAATAGGCTTTTCTACCTCTAGCGCTACTTTCCAAATTTTTCTGAGCAAAGGCAAAGGCACTTTGCAAATGCTTACGCAAATGGGTGACATATTCATGAGTGGAGGTAGCACTGGACAAGTTCACATCATTAGTCCTGTACAACAAATGAATTGGTAATGTCATTTCCCTACCTGTCATCATCTCAAAAGGAGACACTCCGGTGGAACGGTGGGGTGTGGAACGAATCGCCATAAGGACCAATGGTAAGACAAGGTCCCAATTCTTACCTGAGGATGACACATACTTCTTCAGAATGGTCACGATGGTGCGGTTAGCTCTTTCCACCTGTCCCGAAGATTGAGGTCGGTAAGCTATGTGCAACTTACTCTTTACTCCAAGCATCTTCCACATATGTTGAATCACCTCTGCCGTGAACTGAGAACCTTGGTCTGAATCCACTCGCATAGGCAAACCCCACCGGCTGAACACATGATTCAGTAGTAAGGTAGCCGTGGTTTCTGCCGTGCAGTTGGGTGCAGGCAGACACTCCAACCACTTGGTGAACAAGCAGGTGACTGTGAGCAAGTACTTGTTACCACTAGTGGATCGAACTACAGGACCAACCCAATCAATCTGGATATCCGACCAGGGCATGGCGATACCCTTCTTCCTAAGTGGTGCTCGGTGAGATGGTGAAGATGGCTGGAAACGACAACAGGTCAAACACCCTCGCGTGTACAACTGTACATCCTGTCGCATGTGAGGCCAATAAGCTACTTGCTTTAGGGTCTCATAGGTGATATTCTCCCCTCGATGTCCAGCACATGGTTCGTCATGGGCATGCTGCAACATAATGCCTCGATATTCTTTAGGCACCACCCATTGCTCAATGCCATGCTTACTCGTCCGAATAAGCAGGTCCTTGTGAAGTTTGAACTTCTCTCGGGAGGCGTAGAGTATCCTCATTTCCTCATCTTGCTTGTGTTCTTCCGTCAGGGAACAGTCTTGCGGATTCCATATGTACTCATAAAATCTACCGATCACCGGGTCGGATTTCTGTGCCATGACAAGATCAAAGGATGGGACTTCCCTGCAACATATTTTTCTGCTTCCAGATGGGCAAATGGGACACAAAATTCTGTCTCACATAGTCCGAATCCGTACATATGACCAACTGTCAGACTCCTTTCTGAATTGCAGACTGTACCGCCACCAGAGCTGCCACAATCTCAGCGTACTGATTAGTTCGCGAGCCCAAGCTGTGCTTCAGGGTCTCTTCAAGATTGGTTGGATCCCATACCACTCCTACTCCTGCAACCAATTCCTTGACTGTATCACGACGGTAAGCACAACCATCTACATAGACCTTAGGCATGGTAGCACAAGTCTGTTCATCATACAGATGGTGTCGATGAGGTTCTTTCTCTAGCGGGGGAACATCTGCTTCGGGAATACCTGCAATGGAATCCTGTTCTGCACAATCATGTAGGTCAGCCATACCTTGGGCTACTGCGTTACGATGTTTCTGAGCATACCTTACCTCCAGAGGCCAGCCTTGAAGAGCCAATGTCCAGGAGACTATTTTGCTGTTTGACACTCAACCGGTCTTAATTCGGTCACTACCCAAGAAACTGATGGGCTGGTGGCAAGTCTCCACAATTAGCTTCTCACCTTGGATGTAACTTCTGAAGTGTTGCAAAGCCCAAACGGTAGACAGGAGTGCTTTCTCACAGTCGGAATACTTCCTCTCCACATCCGTTAGTCCTTTACTGGCATACGCCACTACCCTCTTATCCGTGTCATACTTCTGATATAGGACAGCACTCATAGAGTGTTGGGAATATCCCAAGTCCACGTAGAACTCACGACCTCCCTCGGGGTATGCGAGGCATGGGAAGCAGCCAAGCTTGTCTTTCAGCTCCTGCATAGCAGATTTCTGTTCTGGCCCCCAGACCCAAGGTGTATCTTTCTTCAACAACTTGACCAACGGTCGGGTGATCTCTGCATACTCATCTATGAACTGTCTGGAGTAGTTGCAAATTCCTAGAAAGGAACGAAGTTCAGTGATATTGGTGGGCTGTTTCAACTGTTGTAAAGACTGCACTCGCTTCTTCTGGGGTCGCAGACCCTCAGCAGAAATTTCATACCCTAAGTAATTCAGTGATTTCCTGCACCATTGTCCTTTGGCAAGAGTCAGTTTAGCTCCAGCATCTGCCAACTGTGTGAAGACATGCTCCATCTCCTCCAGGTGTTCCTGAAAGGTAGGACTCTTGATCAGAATGTCATCCACATAGACCACTGTTCCTCGAGCTTCAGCATCTGGTAGGGCTTTGTGTAGGAAAATGTTGAATTCAGCAGGTGAATTGAGAAACCCAAAGGGTGTCCTGTTCCACGTATACTGCTTCTTCCCAAACGTAAAAGCCAGTTTATGCTGATCGTGGGGATGGACTGGTACTGTCCAAAACCCTGATGCCAAATCCAGGCTGGTGAAATACTTAGCCCCCCTGATGGTTGCAAGGTTCTGATCCAGTGGAGCCATAGGCCACCGGGACAAGGGTACTCGCTTATTCAACTGACGGTAATCCAGAGCGATTCTCCAGCTGTTATTCTTTTTCAAGATGGGCCACAGAGGGGAGTTGTACGTGCTGTTGCATTGTCTGATGATACCCCTGGTCTCCAAAGTGTTGAGAATCTCTTGTACAGACTCATAGGAAGCCAATGGAATCTTATACTGACGCACAAAGACAGGCTTGCTACCAGGTTCCGTAGGCACTCTGGTGACATGTAGGTTCGTAAGTCCACAGTCATACGAATCTACAGCAAAAAGGCCCTTGTAATTGTACAACAACTGAGTCAACTTCCTCTTCTCTGTGTGAGTAGTACAAGCATCAGCCTGTTCCACTTGCTCTTTCACCATAGCATCAAACTCTGAGAAAGGTTGGTTGGATGAAATTTCCACCTGTTCTTCAATGTCCTCCTGCAAGGTTGAGGTTTCCACAGAATTCACCCTTCGAGGCTTCTGAGGTACAGACATTTCCCTGGACAGAAACAAGAAGTCATCTTCCACCTGTACCTGAGCACACGTCGCATCATAGGGCCAAACAAACTCGAGAGATATGAGGCCCCTGGGAGAGGTAAACCAACTGTCAGTCGTCTCCCCCCCCTGGCAGGTGTCCCAAGAAGAAGGCAGCCTGCCAAGGATAGGCAAACTTACCTCGACATCATGGAAAGACTGGCCAACCAGAAAGCCAAAAGAATCTCCAGCAGATAGCTCAACTTCAGCAGACTGTGGATTGGTGACCAACAGGTATAAGGTGGTACCGGTGACCTCCAAACATGGCAGAACACCAATTGCCAATCCAAGGTCTCGAAAGTGGGCATGTGGTTAAAGAACACTACATCATCCAGCAGACGTTGTCCTTGAGCGAGGCGAAGCTTGAGGGAAAAATCCCGTACCCTACCTGGAATGGTTACATCCTTGTCACAGACTACCTCACAGACCTGGGGAATGGTCTGTCCAGACTTCAAACAAACAGCCGTAGGTTCAAGTTCCACTGGGTTGTTCTGCATTCTACTCCACAGGACAAGATTCACCAGGTCCACATAAACTCCCAGTCGTGCAAGGCAATCTGACCCCAAACATAAGGGTTCCCTCAAGCCCCGGACAATAGAGAAGTGGTGAGTGAATGTCTTCTTTCCCACAGTCAAGGGAAGGCCACATATTCCGTCAAGCGGCTTGGAGCCTTGTCCCGGTACCTGTACCGAAGTAGAGGAACATCTGCTGAAGGGAAGTTGTACAGACTTACGAATTTGGCTGTACAACGAGTCACTGATGTAGGAGAGATCACTAGTGAACAGTAAAGTAGCTTGAAGCAATTGGGTGTTAGCCACCTGAACTGGTATGGTGAATTCATCACCTTTCTGGGTGATGACAGTCACCTTGCAAGGATGAGCAAAATCAGGACCAGAGATAGGAGATGAGATTTCAAGTGATGCTGAGTCCTGTGAAACAATCTCTAGATGGTCCGCTTGTTGCACCAGCTCTTCATGCTTCTGACCCCCTTTTGGTGCCTCTGTCAACGGAGGCTCCCGCATGGGCGGATCCGCGGAACACCGGAGATCAGTCCGCAGGGGAGTGTCCTGTAGCTCCACAGAGTTGGCATCACCGACTGTACGCCAGTATCTCCCTCGCACATATTTAAGGGGTCGAGTGACTTTAGACCAGATCGTTTCCTCGTCATAATCCAAAACAGGCCGAAATCTCTTCAAAAGGTCATTTCCAATCAGAAATTCTTCACCCTCACTGGTAGTGATGATGGCAGGGTGCCTGACGGTCATCTGTCCAAGCTGTAAAGATAGCCAAACCTGTCCCACAGTTCCAATACTTTGATTGCCATAGGCCACCAGTGACAAGTCGCACGGCGTGACATGCAGCACATCCTGACCCCCCCCTAGAGATGCCTCTAGTTTCTGAAACAGGCCCTGGGTGACCAAAGTCACCTCTGAGGCTGTATCCAGGAGACCTTCACAGGAAAGTACTTGTTGAATTAACAACTCCACGGTATATCTGTAACCTTTAGATATAAGCTTACCTAGAAAATACCTGACTTCCTGGGATGAGTCTTTTGAAAGAGGCCCTTCCGGGTTCGAGGGCTGCGACGCAGCATGGTTCACGGGGGACTCCTCACTGATGGACGACAACGCATCCACGTGGACAGTGGGGACGCTTGCGGTAACAGGTTTTGTGGCCACGTCTAGTCATGCTTGTTCTTCCTCCGAAGAGGATGGCTGTTCCACCTCAACAGATTTAACACTCAGCCCCGGAGGGGTCGGCGGTCTAGAAGACTGGTCCTTCTGCTTCTGGAATTTGACCTTTTTATGAGATGAAGGTGTCTTAGGTACACTGCTAGACTCCGCGATTGAACATCTTGCCATCAATTGGTCCAGCTGAGCTTGCATAGCACGGATCTTCTCTGCATTCCACTTCTTCTGATTAAACCGCTTCTTTTTAGGTTGTTGCTGTCCCTCCTGTGCAATAGGAGGCGCTGCATCCCGTGGCAGGGCCTGAGAGCCCGGCGGCGTAGTTGGTCTCGGCGCTTTGTTTTCCAGAGAAAGCGTGGAAGTGACCGCACAAACAGCGGGTGGTATCACCCTGTTGCGACTCTTGGATGCCGGTTTCGGAGTCTCTGCGATTGGCTTGGCGCGGCAGATTTCAAAAATTCCTTCAGCCTGCTTTAGAAGGCTGGAATAGGGTTCTGCGTTTTTTCCTGCCAAGGGAATCTTTATCGGATCAGGCAGACCCTGTATAAAAAGTTCCCTGAAATCACCAAATTCAAGATCTTTAGAATCAGGCGGCACCCCCCCCCCTGGTAAAATGCACGCTTCAAGCGATGGGCCCACTCCCGCGGACTCTCCTCCGGATTACAACTAATAGTATACGCTGCACGCTTAGCTTCAAGAGAGTTGGCAAAGAGACCGTAGCGCTTCGCTAAGGCTTGCTCCACTGACCGTAAATCGGGGTTATCGGACATGATCAAATCTAGAACTTCATGGCACTCGGTACTAAAGGTCCATTTGAGGAGGGCTCTGATGTCATCCTCAGAAGAGACGTGCATGGTCTGCAGGAGTTCATGCACTGCCTTAAGATGGGTTTCTATGGATACCGAGGCAGACTCTTTAAAAGGCGCTATTACGGTGCGTAGCATCTTTATAATATATGCTTGCCTCTCCATAGACATTCCTTTCTTGGGTTCCGGCCTGACATGCCGCTGATCACTACCAGGTGTAGAGAACCTCGGGGCAGGTGTATTGCTAAAACTGGGTGGATCTGCCGAAGGCTGAAACCCCGAGCTAGGCACCTGACCAAGTGAGCTGATGATTTCAGCAGGCCGTCCCTGGACCCGTGCCCCCAATGGGTGTGTCACTGTCTCGGGTCTGCTGCTTCGGTCACCAGCCACTATGGGGCTGGATTGTACAGAGGGGCGGGAAAGAGCCGAAGCCATGCCCCCAATGGGTGTGTTTAACTCGGGTCCCTCCCGGCTCACGTAACGGTTCATTTCGGGAGCTGGGCTTGGGTGACCCGCAGCAAAACTGTCGGGGAACGCTAAGGTATACGGTACTTCTTCCTGCGCCATGTGCGTAAGCTCTTGCTGCATTGTGGAAATCTTTACAGTGCACTCATCTAATGCTTTAGACAATGAATCTCTGTCCTTCACTGTACATTGTAATTGCAGTGAGACTGTCTCCTGCTTCTCTTTTAACTCCGCCAACTCTAGCTTGGCCGCGTGCCAATCTTGAAACACAGACACAGATTCTTCTTGAGTGGTCACTAGCTCCCTGCGCAACTCAGTCTGAACACCTTCTGAGACCTGTTTTAGCTCCCGATATAATGTCTGCAACTTATCTGTTTCCCTAGTCTGGTTGTGTAAAGCACCAGTCAAACGAGAAAATTTCTCTTGCAACGAATCAAAAGACACGAGGTACTGGGCAATTTCTTGCTTTAATGTGTAATTACGTGCTTCACAATCAGATAGGTCACACTGCAAAGTTTTACACTTATCATACAGTGTCTGGCACTCCGTACACATCTCTTCAGAGGAGTGAGGTGGGGTGGGGCTTACATTGGTCCCTGCTAAAGCAGATTTGGCAGTCTCTAAATCAACTCGTAATGCAGCTAACTCGCTGTCTCGCTCCTGGACAGTTTCCCTAGTCTGGGACAAATCTAACTGCAAATCCGCTATGCGATCTGTTAGAGGTACAGATACCTCTCTTATCTCATTCATCAAAGAGTCTTTAACTGCCAAAAGAGACACGCCCAGTTCACAAAGCATCCATTGTGACAAATGCTGTTTCTCTTTTATAATTGTATTTAAAACCGTAGCATATGCTTCTGAGCTATTCGGTGAACTGCTACTAAATAAAGCACGTACAGACTCTACTGTAGGAGGTGCTGGTTTCGTCTTACTATGAGAGAGTGGCAGTAATATTTTCAGCACGCCCTTCTCCTGTTCACTTAGGAGCATTTCAGGCAATGTGCCAACCGTGCCGGTCGCCATGTTAAAGACTAAACACACCCTGTTTTCCTTCCTTACAGAGAGTTAGAGAAACCGTTTTTTCTCTTTTGGAGCTCAGAGTAATAAATCTGTCAACCAATTACAGCAATAAAACACAGCTGTATAAACAAAGGTCTGCCGTCAGCTAGGGTGGAACTGCAGTTCGTGCAAAGAGAAACAGAAGGTTAAACCAGCTTTCTGAAAAGACCCAGAAAAAGGCTTAACTTCTGCTATTCCTGCACCAACCGTCCCGGACGAACGCCCCCAATTTGTAGGTGGTTATATAGATTTTGTAAGAGGCCAATTCCTACATACGTACTCGCTTATGTCTAGGGGGTGTGGCCTCTGCCCGACCTTCGCTACATGGAAAATAACGGACAGACCAATGGAATATATTAGTTTATTTATACAGTGTTATATACAAAAATATAGAAAAATCCTTATCAGCTTATAGCGTCCGCAATTCCTGATTGCATGCACAATGATACCAAAAATATAGAGAATAACTATGATTATCCTATTGGCTAATCTGTAATGACAGATAAACACAATACCGAGATCCTAATGATTACCACACAAATCTTATACTAGGCTAACAGCGAGTAGAGATCATAAATCCTGACGTCACGCATCTGATGGGTCCGAGCACAGACCAATTATCTAACCCAGCCTGAAGGAAGTAAGCTATGATCTCACCGTTCCGGTCACCAGATCAGGTTCCTTCCGATACCTCAGCTGAATGTCTCAGCAAGGTCCCACGAGCTTAGGTGATGCACTTGTCTTGCTCAGCAACAGATGATACAGACTCAGTATAGATCCTGTAGACAGCTGTAACCTGGGGAAAAGCTTTGCCAGGTATTATCAGTAAGTCTCTCAGGTAAATCAGGTGCTTGCAGAAATGCAAGTCCTCTCCTCTTCTTTTCTTCTGTTCTTCTTTTTCCGTTCTTCCCGCCAACTAACTTCTTCTCCTTCCGTCAGTTTTCTGGGAGCCAATCAGAAATAATCCCACCATGTACTCCCAGCATCTGTATGAAGCTTCCATTGTCCGTCTTATCTCGTAAGCTCTCTCTCTCTCAGGGACATGCATTCTCCCCCGATACAGAGTGACCTTGGAGGTGGTGCAGGCTTCAGTAAATCTATTACAAGCTGAAATGCTGACTTCTGCACAGTTGGTAGTCAGACATATAGGTGAAAGGTTGCAGCGTCCATGTTGGCTGTAAAGGTGCTCTCATGTGCACACCGGGTGGGTGAGATCACAGCAAATACTCCTACATTCACCATAGTGTTGGGAGAGGGAAGGATTAAAACATGCAGAGTTGATCACTGTACTGGCATTGTTTTCTTCATTGTTTTTGAACTGTTTATACTGTACCTTTTGGATAATTTTGGCATTAGGTAATGATTTATATATAAAAGGGTTCCAGGGGTGATCTAATAAATTACTGACTGTTAAGCCTGACTTCAGCACTGGGCAAAATAGTGGAAACGTTTGTAAAGAATAAAATTACGGAACACATAGACAAACACGGTTTAATGGGACAGAGTCAGCATAGATTCATCCAACGGAAGTCTTGCCTCACTAGTTTGCTGCATTTCTTTGAAGGTGTAAGTAAAAGTGGATAAAAGTGAGCCGGTTGATGTAGGGTATCCAGATTTTCAGAAAGATTTTGAGAAAGTCCCTCATGAGAGACTTCTGAGAAAATTAAAAAGCCATGGGATAGGAGGCAATGTTATGTTGAGAATTAGGAACTGGTTAATGAATAGAAAACAGAGGGTAGAGTTAAATGGCCATCTTTCTCAGTGAAGGAGGGTGAATAGTGGAGTACTTCAGGGATCTGTACTAGGACCGGTGCTGCTTTACATATTTTTAAATAATCGGGAAATGAGAATGACAAGTGAGGTGATTACATCTACAGATGACACAAAACTATTCAGAGTTAGAATGCATGCGGATCGTGAAAAATTGCAGGAAGGCCTTAGGAATTTGAAGACAGGGCATTCATATGGCAGATTATGATCCAAATCATAGTTACCTGATGCTAGGGTTCGCCTTAGGTGTCAGCACCCAAGAAAAAGATCTAGGTGGTGTTTTAGACAATATGCTGAAATCTGCCCAGTGTGCGGTGGTGGCAGCAGCCAACAAAGCAAACAGGATGCTAAGAATTATTAGAAAAGGGATGGAAAATAAGACAAAGAATATTATAATACTTCTGTATCATTCCATGCTGCAATCTCACCTTGAATATTCTGTGCAATTCTGGTCCCTATCCCCTGGATTCTATATATGGTGCCCAGATTTGCAAGCCCGAATTTAAGTACACTCCTAAGATGTGCACACATTATTTGAATAACAAGCTTATAGCTTCAATAATTAGGTGCCAACAGCCAGCTGTTAATGGTAATTGGCACCCATTAGAATTTGCACACGCATGCTGTTGTATGAGGCAGTGCACCTTATTCCATAGCGCATAAATCAGAAGGGGGCATGGGTGTGTCAGAAGCAATCCAAAATGTTGTGCACAATGTTATAGAATACTGCCTTGATGCACCTAACTTGGATACTAGCATTTACACCAGGTTTCAGCAGGCATAAGTATGGTGCTTTGATACAGGAACTGGTGCTAAGCCCTTTATAGAATCATGCTTAGCGACAAACTTCTGGCGCCCATTTTTGAACATGATTTATAGAATCCAGCCCTGTATCTCAAAAAAGGTATAGCAGAATTAGAAAAGGTTCAAAGAAAGTAAACCAAAATGATTAAGGCGATGGAACTCCTCTAATATGAAAAAAAAGCTTAAGAGGTTAGGTCTTATCAGCTTGGAAAAGAGGTGGCTGAGGGGAGTATGATAGATGCAGTGGTGTGCTGGAGCCGGCTCACACCATCTCGCAAGAGCTGGTTGTTACATTTTTTAACATCTTGCGAGCCGGTTGTTCTGGCTGGCGAGCTGGGTCTCCAGGGGCGGCGCAACCCGGTAGTAAGCGAGGTAAGCATGGCAGGAGGGCGCCACAAGCCATGCTTACTGCCACTTACCTCACCTCCCACAGCCCTCGTATGCCTGCACCTGCGCTGCCCTGGGGGGGTTTAAATCTTTTATTTACCTCCGTCGCAGCGGTCACAGTGAAAGCTCTGTCCGTCTCTAGCCTTCCCTTCGTTCCCTGTCAGTGTCACACCTTCTTCTGATGTCATTTCCTCTTTCCGCAAGGGCGGGACACTGAGAGGAAACAAAAGGAAGGCTAGAGATGGGCAGGGCTTTCACTGAGGCGGCCCCTGCGATGGAGGTAAATAAAAGATTTAAACCACGCAGGGTGGCAGGAACAAAAAGAGGGATGTTGAGGGGGATAAGAGGGCAGGCAGGTGGACATGGGAATGGGAGGGCAGGGGAGAGAGGAGAATCGCTGGACATGGATGGGAGCAGATGATAGGGGCAAAGGAGAATCGCTGGACAGGGAGGGCAGGGGAGAGGAGAAATTGCTGGACATGGAGGGGAGGGCAGGGGAAGGAGAATTGCTGGGTATAGATGGTTGGAGGGGGCCAGGGGAAAGAGGAGAATTGCTGGGTATGGATGGATAGAGGGGGCCAGGGGAGAAAGGAGAGTTGCTGGACATGGGTGGATGGAGGGAAGAGGAGGATTGTTGGACATGGATGGATGGATGGAGGGGAGGGCAGAGGAGAGGAGAGTCTTAGGACATGGATGGAGGGGAGGGCAGGAGTGGATGGAGAGGAGGGAAGACGGGAAGGAGATGCACATGGATGGAGGGAAAGGGAGAGAGAAGAAATGCTGGACATGGATGGAGGGGAGGGAAGAGATAGGAAGTGAGATAAAATGAATGGAAGGGAGAGAGGAGAAATGCTGGACATGGATGGAGGAGAGGGAAGGGAGAGAGAAGAAACGGTGGACATGGATGGAGGGGAGGGAAGGGAAGAAAGAGGAAGGAGATGAGGGAAAAGGACGAGAGGAGAAAAACCACATGGATAGAGTGGAGGAGTGGCCTAGTGGTTAGGGTGGTGGACTTTGGTCCTGGGGAACTGAGGAACTGAGTTCGATTCCCACTTCAGGCACAGGCAGCTCCTTGTGACTCTGGGCAAGTCACTTAACCCTCCATTGCCCCATGTAAGCCGCATTGAGCCTGCCATGAGTGGGAAAGCGCGGGGTACAAATGTAACAAAAAAATAAAATAAAATAGGCAGAAGCTGGATCCACTGGACAGTCAAGTCTGCGGAGGACCGGAGGACCCAGCTTTTACTTATGGAGGGCAAGAAATGAAGAAGAAAGGAGGAAAGTAAAGAAATAAATGGAAAGGAAGCCCTGGAAATGGAGTTAAGAGGACAGATAAAGAGCAGCATGATCAGAAAAACAAAGTCGCCAGACAACAAAGGTAGAAAAAAATCATTTTGTTTTCATTTTAGTGTTTGGAATATGTCCACTTTGAGAATTTACATCTGCTATCATATTTTGCGATGTAAAGCAATGTGTTTCTTTCTGTTTCTCTGATATTGTGCTGCATGCAGAGTCTAACTTCTTAGGATTTCAAGTTAATTTTTTAAGAATTTGAAGAGAGGCTATGGGGCTCATTTTTTTTTGTTACATTTGTACCCCGCGCTTTCCCACTCATGGCAGGCTCAATGCGGCTTACATATTATATACAGGTACTTATTTGTACCTGGGGCAACGAAGGGTTAAATGACTTGCCCAGAGTCACAATTTGCTGCCTGTGCCTGAAGTGGGAATCAAACTCAGTTCCCCAGGACTAGAGTCCACCATCCTAACCACTCCTCTGTTCTGCATGTGTGACTTGAAGGCCAACTGTCTGAATAGGGATCTGTTTGTTAGGTTCTGAGATTTTGATAACACATTGTTTTTCAGAGTTGGCAAGACTGTTCTCCTAATTCCTGGTCTGTATGGTAATTTGGTTCATGTCATTTTGGGTATACTGCAGAGATTTCTTTTTTCCTGGTAAAGGGCTTCTAAAACAGACATCAGGTTATGAGAATCAGGTGCTCAACGTTAAAAGTTTATATTTATTTACTTATTTATGGCATTTTATCCCACATTAAACATGAATTAGATTGGAACCTGGGAGCATTTAATTTTTTTTTCCTGGAGAGAATAATGCATTGCCCCCCACCCCTCCAGGCTCTCTCCCCGGCTATAGCCAGCTCTGCAATTTGGGGGAGGCGCACAGGTGGACGGGGGGGGGGGGGGGGCGCAGAGTTGGACTGGGGAAAGAGCCTGTTATTAAACATTTACCAGCACACCACTGGATAGATGTCTACAAAAACCTGATTGGAGTGGAACGGGTAAATGTGAATCTATTGTTTACTTTTTCAAGAATAACAAAGACTACAGGACACTCCATGAAGTCATGTTAATATTTTTAAGATGAATGGGAGAAAATATTTTTCACTCAGTGAACAGTTAAGCTCCAGAATAGGCTGTCAGTGAATGTGGTTTCAGTAGTTAGCGTATCGAATTTTAACAAAGGTTTGGACAAGTTCTTGGAGGAAAAGTCCATAACCTGCTATTAAGATACATAGGAGGAAAGTCACTGCTTATTGATGGGATCAATAGCTTGGAATCTTGTTACTCTGGGATTTTGCCAGGTACTTGTGACCTGGATTAGCCACTGTTAAGAAGCAGGATACTGGGCTGGATGGACCATTGGCCTGACTCAGTATGGCAATTTTTATGATATGTTCTTATGTTAGATCCCTCAAGGGGCAATAGGGCTCATTTTCAAAAGAGAAAGACGCCCATCTTTCGACATAAATCAGCAGAAGATGGACGTCCTTCTCCCAGGGTCGCCCAAATCGGTATAATCATAAGTACATAAGTATTGCCATACTGGGAAAGACCAAAGGTCCATCGAGCCCAGCATCCTGTTTCCAACAGTGGCCAATCCAGGTCACAAATACCCAGCAAGATCCCAAAAATGTACCAAGTCCATTTAATAATGGTCTATGGACTTTTCCTTTAGGAAGGTGTCCAAACCTTTTTTTAAACTCCACTAAGCTATCCGCCTTTACCACATTCTCCGGCAACGAATTCCAGAGTTTAATTACACGTTGAGTGAAGAAACATTTTCTCCAATTCATTTTTAAAATTTACTACATTGTAGCTTCATCGCATGCCCCCTAGTCCTAGTATTTTTGGAAAGCGTGAACAGACGCTTCACATCTAACTCCACTCATTATTTTATAGACCTCTATCATATCTCCCCTCAGACGCCTTTTCTCCAAGCTGAAGAGCCCTAGCCGCTTTAGCCTTTCCTCATAGGGAAGTCGTCCCATCCCCTTTAACATTTTCGTCGCCCTTCTCTGCACCTTTTCTAATTCCACTATATCTTTTTTGAGATGCGGCGACCAGAATTGAACACAATATTCAAGGTGTGGTCGCACCATGGAGCGATACAAAGGCATTATAACATCCTCATTTTTGGTTTCCATTCCTTTCCTAATAATACCTAACATTCTATTTGCTTTCTTAGCCGCAGCAGCACACTGAGCAGATGGTTTCAACGTATCATCAATGACGACACCTAGATCCCTTTCTTGGTCCGTGACTCCTAACGTGGAACCTTGCATGACATAGTTATAATTCGGGTTCCTCTTTCCCACATGCATCACTTTGCACTTGCTCACATTAAACGTCATCTGCCATTTAGATGCCCAGTCTCCCAGTCTTGAAAGCCAATTTTGGACATCCCTAACTGCTTTCTGTCGCAGGGATGGCCAAAGTTCAAGGGGGCGTGTTGGAGGCGTAGCGAAGGTGGGACTTGGGCGTGCCTAACACTTGGACATCCTTGACCCATAATCAAAAGAAACAAAGGACATCACTGACAAACACTTGGACGACTTTACCTGGTTGTGTTTTTCTTATGACCAAGGCACAAAAAGGTGCCCAAAATTACTAGATGACCACCGGAGAGAATCGGGGATGACCTCCCCTTACTCCCCTAGTGGTCACTAACCCCCTCCCACCCTCTAAAAATATGCTTTAAAATATTGATTGCCAGCCTCAGATGTCATACTCAGGTCCATGACAGCAGTATGTAGGTCCCTGGAGCAGTTTTAATGGGTGCAGTGCACTTCAGGCAGGCAGACCCAGGCCCATACCCCCCCTACCTGTTACGTTTGTGGAGGAAACCGAGCCCCCCAAAACCCACCACAAACCCACTGTACCCACATCTAGGTGCCCCCTTCACCCGTAAGGGCTATGGTAGTGGTATACAGTTGTGGGTAGTGGGTTTTGGGGGGAGTTGGGGGGCTCAGCACACAAGGTAAGGGAGCTATGTACCTGGGAGCAATTTATTAAGTCCGCTGCAGTGCCCCCTAGGGTGCCCGGTTGGTGTCCTGGCATGTCAGGGGGACCAGTGCACTAGAAATGCTGGCTCCTCCCAGGACCAAATGGCTTGCATTTGGTCGTTTCTGAGATGGACGTCCTTGGTTTCGATTATCGCCAAAAATCAGAAACGACCAATTCTAGGGACAACCAAATCTAGGGACGACCAAATTTAAGGATTTGGACATCCCTGACGGTATTTACGAAACGAAAGATGGGTGTCCATCTTGTTTCAAAAATATGGGTTTCCCCGCCCCTGGATCGGGATGTTTTGCGAGGATGACCATAGCAAAACGTGGATGTCCCTTTCGAAAATGCCCCTCAATGTCTCATATTTTAGACCAGATCAGACACAAATCTGTTATAAAAACAACTGCCTCAACATACATCAAATCCTGCAAAATGTTCTAAAATCCTGACTGATGTTATGACAAACTAACATAAAGTTTTTATATCACCTCAGTAAGGCCTCCAAGGCTCCACTGAAAATCACTATGCACAAACTTGTGCAAAAACATACTACTACTACTTGACATTTCTAAAGCACTACTAGGGTTACGCAGCGCTGTACAATTTAACATAGAATCTTGCCATACCATAACAGCACTAACTCCCAGGATTCAAAAAGCAACAGCTTTATCTATGAACAGACAGCGCTGCAAATATAACACCAGACCCTGAAACACAAATACACCACCTAGTCAGAAAAGGTAAAATTATGTATCATACCTGATAATTTTCTTTCCATTAATCATAGCTGATCAATCCATAGACTGGTGGGTTGTGTCCATCTACCAGCAGGTGGAGATAGAGAGCAATCCTTTTGCCTCCCTATATGTGGTCATGTGCTGCCGGAAACTCCTCAGTATGTCGATATCCAAGCTCCATCCGCAGGACTCAGCACTTAGAGAATTATACCCACAAAGGGACACTGCCCAGCTCACCACCGCCGAAACGGGGGAGGGGAATTAACCCAGCTCATCCCCACACAAGTGGGGGAGGGGAATCCGTCCAGCTCATCCCCGCGGAGCGGGGGAGGGACACCACCCCGCCGATGCGGGGGGGATCTGGCTTATCCTGCAACCGCAACCGCGGGAGGAGCTGACTGACCCTAACACCGCCGAAGCGGGAGGGGTACAAAGCTGCCCTACAGCCGCATGAAGCGGGAGGGAGCACCGGCAGAATTTATGTCTCAATCCAGCCCCGTAAAACGGAGGGGAGAGGAATGCAGCAGCTCACTGTAACACAAACTCGTCTCAACTCTTGAAGAATCCAATTGAAAAAACTTGAACACGAAGTCCTCCTGAACAGGAACTGAAGACTAAACTTGAACCTGAAATGCAACCAGAATATAAACAGTACAGATATCTGGGAGGGGCTATGGATTGATCAGCTATGATTAATGGAAAGAAAATTATCAGGTATGATACATAATTTTACCTTCCATATCATCATGCTGATCAATCCATAGACTGGTGGGATGTACCGAAGCAGTACTCACCCAGGGCGGGACATTGAAATCCCTGACCGCAACACTGAAGCTCCAAACCGGGCCTCCGCCCGAGCCGCCACAGTCAAGCGGTAATGCCTGGAGAAGGTATGGGCCGATGCCCAAGTTGCCGCCTTGCATATCTCTTCCAAGGAGACGGACCCGGCCTCTGCCATCGAGGCCGCCTGAGCTCTAGTGGAGTGAGCCTTCAGCTGAATAGGCGGCACCTTCCCCGCGGCCACATAAGCCGCTGCAATGGCTTCCTTGACCCATCTTGCCACTGTAGGCTTAGCAGCCTGCAGACCCTTACGAGGACCTGCAAACAGGACAAACAGATGATCCAATTTCCGGAAATCATTGGTCACTTCCAAGTATCTGATGATGACTCGTCTCACATCCAGAAATTTGAGAGCAGAGTATTCCTCTGGGTAGTCCTCCCTACGAAAGTAAGGGAGACAGAGCTGCTGATTCACATGGAAGCGAGAAACAATCTTGGGCAGGAAGGAAGGCACTGTGCGAATAGTCACTCCTGCCTCAGTGAACTGCAGAAAAGGCTCTCGACATGAGAGTGCCTAGAGCTCGGAAACTCTTCTGGCTGAAGTGATAGCCACCAAAAAGACTGCTTTCAACGTCAGGTCTTTCAGAGATGCCCTCGACAAGGGTTCAAAAGGCGGCTTCTGCAAGGCTCTTAGCACCAGGTTGAGATTCTACGCAGGCACCACTGAGTGCAGAGGAGAGCGCAGGTGATTAACTCCCTTGAGAAAACGTACCACATCTGGCTGCGAAGCCAGGGAAGCACCCTTCAGGCGGCCCCTGAAGCAAGCCAGAGCCGCTACCTGGACTTTAAGGGAACTGAGCAACAGGCCTTTCTCCAGACCTTCTTGCAGGAACGCCAGCACTGAAGAAATTGGAGCAGTGCAGGGAGAAAGTGAGCCTGCTTCACACCACGCTGCAAAGGTACGCCAAACCCTGGTGTAAGCAGTAGAACTAGAGCGCTTCCTCGCTCTCAGCATAGTGGCGATGACCTTGTCTGAGAAGCCCTTCTTCCTCAGACGCTGCCGCTCAATAGCCAGGCCGTAAGACCAAAGGGGGAGGGATCCTCCATCACCACGGGACCCTGATGCAACAGGCCCTGCTCCACTGGCAGCCGCAGAGGGTCGTCCACTGAGAGCCTGATCAAGTCCGCATACCAGGGACGTCTGGGCCAGTCCGGACCCACCAGGATTATTCGGCCCGGATGCTTTGCCACCCGGTCTAGTACCCTGCCCAACATGGGCCAGGGCGGGAACACATAGAGAAGCTCCTGTGTCGGCCACAGTTGGAGAAGAGCATCTACTCCCAGAGATCGAGGGTCCCGTCCTCTGCTGAAAAAGCGCGGCACTTGGCAATTGGCCGATGACGCCATCAGATCTAGGCTCGGCTGGCCCCAGCGCTTCGTGATGTCCAAGAACGCCTGAGCAGATAGCTGCCACTCTCCGGGATCCAAGGTATGGCGACTGAGAAAGTCCGCCTTGACATTCATGACTCCGGCAATGTGGGCCGCTGACAGCTGTTCCAGGTTCGCTTCCGCCCACTGGCATAGATTCATGGCTTCCTTGGCTAGAGGGGTGCTCTTGGTACCTCCCTAGCGGTTGACATAGGCCACAGCCATGGCATTGTCCGACAGGACCCGTACAGGCTTCAACGCCAGTACTGGGAGGAACTCCAAAAGCGCCAACCGAATGGCTCTGAGTTCCAGGAGGTTGATAGACCACTTTGCCTCTGCAGGAGACCAGAGCCCCTGCGCTGTCCTTCCCAAGCAGTGGGCTCCCCAGCCCGTCAAAGAGGCGTCCGTCGTGACGACAATCCACTCCGGGGTCACAAGAGGCATCCCTGCAGACTTGTCTGTCTTCAGCCACCAGCTCAGAGCCTTGCGCACTGCTGGGTCCAAGGGAAGGCGCACAGCATAATCCTCCGACACCGGAGTCCAGCGCTGCAGCAGAGAATGTTGTAGTGGTCTCATATGAGCCCTGGCCCAGGGCACTATTTCCATCATGGCCGTCATAGAGCCCAACAGCTGCACATAGTCCCAAGCCCGAAGCGGAGAGGCTACTAGGAACTGGTCCACCTGAGCCTGAAGTTTGACAATCCGATTGTCCGGCAGGAACACTCTGCCCACTTGGGTGTCGAATCGAACTCCCAGATACTCCAGGGACTGAGTCGGGCGCAGCTGGCTTTTCTCCCAGTTGATGATCTACCCCAGGGAGCTCAAAAGAGCAATCACCCGGTCCACAGCTTTGCCGCACTCTGCATAAGAGGGGGCTCGGATCAACCAGTCGTCCAGATAAAGATGGACTTGTACTCCTTCCTTTCGCAGGAAGGCCGCGATGACCACCATTACTTTGGAGAAGGTCCGCGGAGCAGTAGCCAACCCGAACGGGAGGGCTCTGAACTGGAAGTGTCGGCCCAGGACTGCAAAACGCAGAAAGCGTTGAGGAGGCCAGATGGGAATATGCAAGTACGCTTCCTTGATGTCCAAGGATGCCAGGAACTCCCCTGCCTTCACTGCCGCTATAACAGAGCGGAGAGTCTCCATGCGAAAGTGCCGCACTTTCAAGGCCCGATTGACCCCTTTGAGGTCGAGGATAGGCCGTACAGAACTTCCTTTCTTTGGTACCACAAAGTAAATGGAGTAACGTCCCTTGCCAAGCTGATTTTCTGGCACCGGAACGACCGCACCCAGGCGGATCAGATTGTCCAAGGTCTGTTGCACTGCCACAGCTTTGACCGGAGACTTGCAGGGAGAGAGTACAAACCCATCTCTTAAGGGTCGGCAGAACTCTAGCTTGTAGCCGTCTCTGATGACTTCCAGCACCTAAGCGTCTGAAGTTACCCTGGTCCACTCGCCCAGAAACGAGGACAGGCGTCCTCCAATCTGCACTGGGCCATGGACCAGGACCCCGTCATTGGGTACGAGACCCTGGGGGAGGACCGGAGGGCGCACCTCCGGGACAGCGGTCTCTGCGAAAGGAATGCTGCTTGGGAGAGAAGTTCCTCTTGAAGGAAGAGGGGGCAGAGGAGCCCGACTTGCCCGGGCGGTACCGACGGGCTTCCTGAAACTGTCCTCTGGAGATACCGGGGCGAGCACTGGCCCGAGCCCTGACTTCTGGTAACCCCTTGCCCTTAGACGTGCCGAGATCGGTCACAATTTTGTCCAGCTCGACCCCAAAGAGCAGCTTGCCTTTAAAAGGCAACTTAGCCAGGCGGGACTTAGAGGCGTGGTCAACAGACCAATGTTTCAGCCAAAGCCACCGCCGCGCAGAGACTGTCTGAGCCATACCTTTAGCCGAGGCTTTCAAGACATCATACAGTAAGTCTGCCAAATAAGCCAAGCCCGATTCCAGGGCCGGCCAATCAGCCCTCAAGGAAGGATCCGAGGGGGAAGCCCGCTGCACAATCGTCAGGCACGCCCTGGCCACATAGGAGCCGCAAACTGAGACCTGCAAACTTAAGGCAGCCGCCTCGAAGGACGACCTTAAGGCCGCCTCCAATCTTCTGTCTTGGGCGTCCTTTAGGGCCGTGCCACCTTCCACCGGCAACGCCGTTTTCTTAGTCACCGCAGTGATTAAAGAATCCACGGTAGGCCAAAGAAAGGCCTCCCGTTCACTTTCAGGCAAAGGATAGAGGCGGGACATAGCCCTAGCCACTTTGAGGCTCGCTTCCGGGACATCCCATTGAGCCGAAATTAAGGTGTGCATGGCATCATGCACGTGGAAGGTTCTAGGAGGGCGCTTCGTCCCCAGCATAATGGCGAAGCCAACAGGGGCTGAGGGAGAGACGTCCTCTGGAGAGGAAATCTTCAAAATGCTCATGGCCTGCACTAACAGGTTGGGCAAATCCTCTGAGCGAAAGATCCGCACTGCAGAGGGGTCATCCGCTCCATCCGAGCGGGAATCCATCTCCTCCAAGGAATCCCCAAAGGACCGTTGGGAGAACTCAGATACGCTGCCCTCATCTACATCAGAGGAAACAGAGTCCTCTAAGGCCTGGGAATCCACCCGAGGGCGTTTACTTCCGGGGGCCTCAACCCCTTTATCGGACAAGGGAGAAGGGGCAGCGTTTTGCATAAGGAAGGCCTGATGCAGCAGCAAAATAAACTCGGGGGAGAAACCCCCCAGACTGTGCACTTCAGCAGCCTGGGCCACAGCCCTAGACGCACCCTCAACCGGCGCTCGCAAGAGCGGGGGAGAAACACGCTGCGCATCCAAGATGGTGTCCGGCGCGACACTCCGCGAAGGAGCCGCGCAGGAAGAACGGCGCTTAACTTTAGCCGCTTTTTTGCCGTCGCCCAAATCAAGGGCGGCCATGGCATGAACGTCTCCCAGCTCAAAGGCGGCCCAAGAAGAAGCCGTCCGAGCAGAGTGGCCGGCCAAGATGGCGGAGGCGAGCAGCGGGGGATGGGCGTTTATGGCGGGAAAAACCGCCGCACCGGAGGAAGACCCGGGACACTGACCGTCCTTCGAACTGACACCCAACAAGGGCGAATCAGACTTTAAGATCCCCGCTAGAAGCGCACACGCGGTCCGGGGAGCGATTTTTCACGCCCTCGCCCTCCGACGCCATAGGCCACGTGGAGATCGATCGGGGAACCCCCTGCCCGCTATAAAAAGGTAAAAATTACCTGCTTCTCGCTCCGAGCTGTAACGACCTGGTGTCCCAGTGAGTAGCTGCAATAAACGTTTAAATAAACGTCGAAATAAACGCCCTTAAGGACGTCCAAATTTTTTTTTTTTTTTTTTAACGGAGCCAGCGGGAGGGGGGAGAAAAGGAAGGACCTGGCGCCACCAGGTTTGCACTTGCTCAAGAAGAGCCCTCAACCCCAGGTACTCAACAAAACCTAAAAATTAGGCTTGGAGACCTAGCCAGAGCTGCTGCTGTGTGTGACCACCACCTGCTGAGATAGAGAACATACTGAGGAGTTTCCGGCAGCACATGACCACATATAGGGAGGCAAAAGGATTGCTCTCTATCTCCACCTGCTGGTAGATGGACACAACCCACCAGTCTATGGATTGATCAGCATGATGATATGGAATATAACAAATGGAACTGTTACAAATCTCTACACAGAAGCTACATGCTAACAGAATGCCACACCATGGTCATGCCCACAAATTACAGACAGACCCGCAACAAATATAAAACAAGGGATCACAGATCAGTAGTAGAGGTAGTATGAAGGCAAGAAAAATTAAATAAACTGAACTGGAAACCTCAAGAAACCAGACTCTGCGTTTACAGCAAAACCAGAAACATAGAGGTCCTTTTACTAAGACATGGCAACGCACCAGGGCAGTTTTTACAGTGTCTGGGAAAAAGTGCTTTTTTTCAATGGGTTGGGAAAAAGGCCTGTGGTAACATTGAAACCAGCACACACCTATTTAAGGCCTGAGCCCTTAACGCCACCCGTTGATCTAGTGGTAAGGGCTCATGTGCTACAAGCGCAGTGATCAGTCGATGCGTACCAACTGCTGATTAATGCCGGAAACGCCGCACCCAGTAGGAAATAAAAATAATTTCTTCTGGCATTATGGGCACATGCCAAATCTGAAATTACTGCCTGGGGATGTGCTAGCCTGATGGCGTGCACTGCACACGAGTAGAGCCTACCGCTCCTTTGTAAATGGGCCCCATGGTAACTGAAATGCAAGATATCAGAGATGCACATTTCCAAATGCTCAAAACAAAAATGAGAGGAACTATATCTGGGGACAAAAAACAAGTACCTAAAAATAAATAGCAATCCACAGAGAAACATACAAAAAAACATATTCAAGTAGAGCAGAAACCAATAAGAAAAGTTTTTTTTTGTGTGTACTCATATATTCAAAGGTCACTCACAGACCAGAATGGTATATACTGCAATCCCAGTATTTTAATCATCGCACACCATTTTTAAAAAGAACTTCCACCATATGTAATCCAACATATAATTAAAGGGAACAGCACTTAGCTTTGAAGTTCCTGCGGGTCCCGACACACACCATATTTCGTAATGGAGCTGTCTCAAGGAACCTGATTGACAAGTGCCCTGGCTTTGTTATATCCCTGAAAATAAAAGCATATGCAGCAACTATATAAATGCACATAACAACTCTACTTCTTTAAACAACATAGAAATGCATAGAACAGTCTAGAGGTGACAAACTGGAATGGGACAATACCTTACAAACACACTTCATATTCTTACAAAAATGCCAGGCAACCCACAAGTGGGCACGGCCCCTGTATATAACAAACAAGAGGGCACGTGACCACACAGGAACCCATTCCAAAAGGTTCAAACAGCTGTCAAACAAGAGCACAGATGTTACAAATACACCCGCCATTCCACTTCTCTATTTAACCCTGCTGGTTCTTTTGTGTTCCATTCAAAAATCCATTTCTGCACTCGTCTCCAGAAATGCCTTTTCTGGTCCCCACCCCCCACGAGGCACAGGGCTTCCAAAACTGCAAATCCTCCAGAGTATGTTTATATTGGATCCAATGATGTGTAAGAGGAGCATCTGGAAATGCTGTTCTAAAAGCAACTTAAATGTTTAGTGATCCATGCCCTAATAGGTCTCATTGTGTGTCCTTTATACATTTTTAGACAAAGACATTATATACCAACAAGGAATTACTTTTACAGTCTCCTTGTAAATCCCAGGAAATCAAACACATCATTAAAGACAATTGGTTTATTCTACACCAGTCTGATGTATTTAAAGAGACACCTCGCTTTGCCTTTTCAAGAGGTCCAAATTTAAAGGATCAGTTATGGAAGTGTGTGTGTGATCCATCTGCAACATTAAGATTGAAGTTGAAGGGAAGAACAGAACAGTGATGATATGATAGAGGTCTATCAAATAATGAGTGGAGTGGAACGGGTAGATGTGGATCATTTGTTTACTCTTTTCAAAAATACTAGGACTAGTGGGCACGCAATGAAGCTACAAAGTAGTACATTTAAAACAAATCAGAGAAAATATTTCTTAACGTATAATTAAACTCTGGAATTTGTTGCCAGAGAATGTGATAAAAGCAGTTAGCTTAGTGAGGTTTAAAAAAGGTTTGGCTATCTTCCTAAAAGAAAAATCCATAAGCCATTATTAAAATGGACTTGGGGAAAATCCACTGATTATTTCTAGGATAAGCAGCATAATATATATTGTACTGTTGGGGATCTTGACAGGTATTTGTAACCTGGAATGACCACTGTTCTAATCAGGATGCTGGGCTTAATGGACCTTCAGTCTATCCCAGTATGGCAATACTTATATTCTTATGACATAGGTGCTGCTGCCCCTCCCCACCTCCAAGGATTTTAACTTGCTCCAATCTGTTCTACTCTGCTCTATAACCTCACCCTAGCCTTCCCCACTTTAGCCTTCCCAAAATTATTACTGTGTTAATGGCTCATGATAACATATCTTCCACAGTCTAATGAAACTACTCAGTTCTCTGCTGATATGTAGTGTAATCATGTGTGATCATGAAGGAGATAGTAATCTGGAAGTGATATCCATTAAAGTACTGTTTTGACTGTGGTTGTGTCTTTCTCACTTAGTATGTTTCTTAAGTCTAGATCTCTGAATGTTGCATGGTGTCATAGGGTGTGGATCTGTGTATTTATATAGAGTGAGTCATAGAAGAATGCAGTTTCCTCTATGGTCTTTGTTTTCCCTATAATGACACCACTCTTCCAATCAACTTTACTGGTATTTCCAGGTTGGTGGGTTAGTACAGTTCTAAATAATGCAGAAGCAAAGAGATTATGATACTGTTACTATGTTTTGCCTCTCTGGCCTATGTGTAGTACATGACCTTTTAAAGTAATATAAACATGTGATCACAAGACATCTGGATGAAATTAACTTTTGGAATTCTGCACTAAGCTATCAGTAACAGCTATATTACTAGAGTGATTGTTATAATCTAAGAGGCACTAACACTTCCAGAGTGGGGACCAAGATGGCATCTGATTGAGATGCAAGCAATAGTTGCCCTCAACACTTACTAATACCGCAGTACTGCTTCCTACTTTTCAACACCAAAAAGATAGGGCAAAGCACAGAGTACTCCTCCTCCACCCCTGCCTTCTAGTTTCTTGCGTCAAACCCTTATTACAGCTTTTGGGTTACTACTACTGGTGGATGTGCTACTGTCAGGCCGAGGAAGAGCCCAGACTTAGCCAGTGATATTCCACTGCGACCAGCGGGACCTGAAACTCCTCTGCTTCCCCAACTTGTTTGAGCAGAATCAGAGCGCAATTGGTAGGAGCCTGGAAGTGTGGTCGACTTTGCAAGCCAGTTTGCTCTTTCTACAGCTTTGAGTGAGATTCCTTCTTTGGTGGTTTTGCCAGGTTAAGAGAAGAATGAGGAGCACTCCCAGGGAATTGAACTAGGACAAGCTTTGGACATGGAGGCACGGGATGATGAGTCTCCACTAAGCGTATCACCATAGAGTGTTACTTTTATTCAACCCCTGGTGAGGCCTGAAGTTGCAACACTGAATGCTTTATGGGTAGCATTTGAGAATCTTCATAAAGTATGTTCTTCCTTTATTACATAGTAACATAGTAGATGACGGCAGAAAAAGACCTGCCGGGTCCATCCAGTCTGCCCAACAAGATAAACTCATATGTGTATACCTTACCTTGATTTGTACCTGCCTTTTTCAGGGCACAGACCGTACAAGTCTGCCCAGCAGTATTTCCCGCCTCCCAACCACCAGTCCCGCTTCCCATCACCGGCTCTGGCACAGACCGCATAAGTCTGCCCTCCACTATCCTCGCCTCCCAACCACCAACCCCTCTTCCCCCACCTGCTCTGCCACCCAATTTCGGCTAAGATTCTGAGGATCCATTCCTACTGCACAGGATTCCTTTATGTATATCCCACGCATGTTTGAATTCCGTTACCGTTTTCATCTCCACCACCTTCCGCGGGAGGACATTCCAAGCATCCACTACTCTCTCCGTGAAAAAATACTTCCTGACATTTTTCTTGAGTCTGCCCCCCTTCAATCTCATTTCATGTCCTCTCATTCTACCGCCTTCCCATCTCCGGAAAAGATTTGTTTGCGGATTAATACCTTTCATGTATTTGAACGTCTGTATCATATCACCCCTGTTCCTCCTTTTCTCCAGGGTATACATGTTCAGGTCACCAAGTCTCTGCTCATACGTCTTGGAACGCAAATCCCGTACCATTCTCGTAGCTTTTCTTTGCACCGCTTCCATTTTTTTAACATCCTTCGCAAGGTACGGCCTCCAAAACTGAACACAATACTCCAGGTGGGGCCTCACCAACGACTTAGTGCTTTCCTCTTCTATTAAATTAAGTTTGTGTTTATTTCAAATTTGATATCCAGACAAATCTGGAGGTCAAGGCAGTTTTATAATAAAATTAAAATATAACCAAAAATATCAGAAAAGAACACCAATAAAGATAGGACAGGCATACAAATAAGTCATACAAGAACCCGGGTTAACCATAACCTAAAATCTTAACTATTGGGGTAATGCAGATCCACTGGTCTACCCAGAGGGAGGGTTCATTGAGTAACCAAAAGCTTATTCAAAATAATAAGGTTTAAGCAGAGTTTTAAATTATACAAATTACAACTAAAAGCGAAGATAAGGGGGAAGACTGTTCCAGCATGAGGGGGATAAAAAGTAATAGGCTGCGCTCTGGGTCGACTCATAATAAGCATTATTAGGTGATGGAAGAACTAACCGGTGAGAATCCAAAGAGCAACATGCACAGGTAGGAGTGTAAGGTATAATAACAGAAACAAGGTAAGAAGGGAAATCAAGATGAAGAACCCTATGAGTTAGACAAAGAGCCTTAAACCAACACCTAAAATGGATGGGTACTACTACTACTACTTAACATTTCTAGAGCGCTACTAGGGTTACGCAGCGCTGTACAGTTTAACAATGAAGGACAGTCCCTGCTCAAAGGAGCTTACAATCTAAAGGTAACCAGTGTAACTCGGAAAGAAGTGGAGAGACATGATCCCAATACTTAGCGTTACAAAGAAAGTGAGCAGCAGAATTATTAAGTGTCTGAAGACAATGAAGAACATGTCCAGAAATACCAGACTAGATAGAATTACAATAATCAATCCATGTGATTACAAAAGTGTGAATAAGAGTATGCAGAGCAAAAAAACCTAGGAAATGCTTAATAGAACAGATACAGCAACACAGTATAAACCCTTCGTGATCACTTGTGAAACTTGTTGGCCAAAAGCAAGCCTAGAATCAAAGATAATACCCAAGTACCAGAAGGAAGACACAGGAAAGAAATTAATATTAAATAGATTGAGTGGGATGGAAGGGGGAGATAATGAACCCAAAATCCAACAAGCCGTTGTTTTGGAGGGTTTAAGAACCATCCTATTTTACAATAGTCAATCAGCAACAGCAGGAAGACAACACTAAAGAGGAGCAAGATCCAGAGCTAAAGGAGAAACAGGGAAAATTAACAGAATGTCATCTGCTTATATGAAGAATTTGATATTATTGTTTCGGATGATAAGTGCTAGGGGACACAAGAAAATGTTGAATAATAAGGGAGAGAGGATAGACCCTTGAGGAACATCGCATGATAAAGACCTAGTGGATGATGAAGAAGAAGGGGTAGATACAGCAAAGTTTCTATCCGAGAGGAATGAAGAAAACCACTGAAGAACAGTAACTGAAATTCCCAAGGACTGGAGATGACCCAAAAGTAAAGTGTGATCCACTAGGTCAAAGGCAGCAAAAAGGTATAAGGTGACTGAGGAGTCCTTTTACAAAGCCACGGACATGTGCAGTTATCCCAAAACAGAATTTAGGAAATGACTGAATAAATCTTTAGGAGTTCCCAAATTGGATTATGGGAAATTAATAAATCTCACATTGTAAGCTCTATTAAAGTTCTCCAAATTCTAAATTGTTCTCAGCAATAATCTTCCATCTTTGTATGAAGCAAGTGTCGTAACAGTCAAGGAAAACCTTGCAACTCATCCAGGCTTGGGGGGGGGGGGGGGGGGGGCTTCTGTACAACAGTGGAAGGTTACACATGTTTTTGAATGCACAAGGATTTTTAGATTTACCAATCAGCAATAACTCCAACTTATGACTACTGGTTGCATTTCCCCCAACCAATAGTGTGACACATTCTTTAGATTACTTGAATCCAGGAACAGATTGCTCCTTGCAACTAACCAGCAATTTACTGAGGAGCAATTTCCAATTCAGACCCTTTTTGTCTGCATTATAAACATAATCAGGGTCATAGTTCTTGATAAGGTAATTAAACTGAACTAGAAGGTCATTAGCTGCTGGTAAATTTGCAGAACGTTTTTCATCATAGATTTCAATTTTCCTTATTCTGATGCAGTGCTTGAAATTTCATGGCTTTGAAGTCTGAATCCCCCTGAAATGGCTTATTTAAAAACATCACCTATTCGGCTAATATCAGCCCAGAAATTGGATGGCCCAGCAATCTTTTGCAGGAGCCAAAGATATAGAGCTTTTTCTACCTGTTCAATAGGTGACCTTTTCATGGTTTTTCTGGAACAACTCCCTTCCTGTTTTTCAAGAACTGAGACATAGTTTACAATAGCATAATCTTGTCCTTTTTATGTCAGATATTATTGATGTTCCTATACCATATTCTCCTGCCAACATTTCCCCCGACACACCCTTTCTTAATTTATCCACGATGTCAATTTTGTTTTTTTTATGACAAAACTTGCCTTTTTCGCTTTGATGCCATTTTTAACACTGCTGCGTCCCTGCTCTCGTTCTTGTGTGAATCTCAAAGGGCAAGGTTTTTCTCTGCCACGTCCCTGCAAACTGAAAGGGTAAGGCTTTTCTCTGCCTCATCCCTGCAAGCTGAAAGGGCAAGGCTTTTCTCTGCCATGTTTGAGTCAGGAGGAAAAGAAAAGGTCCAAAAAAGGAAAGGATAGGGATTTTCTCTGCTGCTGTTCCCACTCCTGTTTACGTAATTTATTGCAGCAGACTTCGTGAACCACAAGAATGACTGTCTGGGAAGGTACTGTACTGTTCTACATGGTAGACTTACAAGGGGGAGGTGGATAATGGGCCACAGGCAAGGGAAATGAGACAGGGGGTGATGCAGGTGAACATGTTCCCACTCTGGCCAAACCAGTATGGTCCAGATAATTGGACATTCAGATAATCTGCATTGTACTATATTTAGAGGTTACAATTACAAAATAAAGACAGGAAGAGCTCATTTACAAAATAATAAGAGTAAAATAAAATTACTGTGTACAGAGAGGACAACCACAAGAACATTTCCTAGATTCTGTACTATAGCTCATTTTCTTCCAAAGAGGTATTATCATACAGACTGGGAAAGGTAAGACCTCTCAAGCAGTCAACAGACATTTATTCAGAAGGTAAAGTTGTTGCCAGCTCAGGTACCAGCTGATAATGTTCTATAACTGGACCATACCTTTTCTATCTGTGGACCAAATCCTAATTATATAGACCCTGGGATAAATGGTGAAATACTGATTGCATCCACAAACTTATTATAAACTGAAGGAATTTAAGTTAAATTCTCAACCTGTCTCTCCAAACTATCAAAATAAAATGCTCAATGCAGTAAACAAAAAAGCATCATAATGGAATGATATCTGAAGAAGCTGGTAAGAATTACACTAATTACACTCTCAAAACACTCCGCAACTGGACTACAGT
This sequence comes from Microcaecilia unicolor, assembly GCF_901765095.1. Taxonomy (NCBI): domain Eukaryota; kingdom Metazoa; phylum Chordata; class Amphibia; order Gymnophiona; family Siphonopidae; genus Microcaecilia; species Microcaecilia unicolor. The sequence goes on along the minus strand of NC_044031.1, from coordinate 194,229,553 downwards.
ATTTCTATATCTGATAGCTATTCCAATGCACCCCACTAGATGGCAATACAGTACTAGTCTCTGAACGAATACAAGCTATGCGAATCTTCACTGCACTTTTAAAACTTTGAAATGTGGATGACGACTTGAACTAGGTTGTTAGCATGCAGACCGATGAGTCTGGGGGGGGGGGGGGGGGTCTATTGAGGGAATAGGGGAGAAAATATAAAACTCTAAGCATGCTAACTTGTATTGAGTTGTTTACATACAGCATTATGTGTTTGGAGAATTACACGGTGAAAGTATTGAACAGTTGTGATATGCTGAAGTTTCAATAAAAAACGTTTAAACATAAAACTTTGAAATGTTAAATCAGTATGAATAACCAAGGGTAAGTTATTCCAGGTAAAAGAGGTAGTGAACAAAAAAAAAGGCACAATGAGGGGCATAATTGAACGAAAACGCCTATCTCCATGGGCGTTTATCTCCGAGAACGGGTCAGTGAAGGGGCGGACCGAACCGTATTTTCGAAAAAAATAGACGCCCATGTTTTATTCAACAATGTGTGAGATGGGCGTTTTTGTTTTTCAGCGATAATAGAAAATGAAAGCGCCCAGCTCAAAAACGAATAAATCCAAGACATTTATTCGTGGGAGGGGCCAGGATTCGTAGTGCACTGGTCCCCCTCACATGCCAGGACATCAACCGGGCACCCTAGGGGGCACTTTTACAAAAACAAAAAAAAAGGTCAAAGAGCTCCCAGGTGCATAGCACCCTTCCCTTGTGTGTTGAGCCCCCCAAATCCCCCTCAAAACCCACTGCCCACAAGTCTACACCATTACTATAGCCCTAAGGGGTGAAGGGGGGCACCTACATGTGGGTACAGTGGGTTTGGGGGGGTTGGACGACTAATAAGCATTAAGCAGTACAATTGTAACAGGTAGGGGGGGATGGGCCTGGGTCCACCTGCCTGAAGTCCACTGCACCCCCTAACAACTCCTCCAGTGACCTGCATACTGCTGCCAGGGAGCTGGGTATGACATTTGAGGGTGAAAATAAAAATGTGTGATACATCATTTTTTTTGTGGTGGGAGGGGGTTAGGTACCACTGGGGGAGTCAGGGGAGGTCATCCCCGATTCCCTCCAGTGGTCATCTGGTCATTTAGGGCACTTTTTGGGGCCTTATTCGTGAAAAAACAGGGTCCAGGAAAAGTGTCCTAAATTCTAGCTAAAAACGCATACTTTCTTCCCATTATCACTGAAATGCGCCCATCTTTGTTCGGCAGATAACCACGCCCCAGTTCCGCCTTCGCCACACCTCTGACACGCCCCCATAAACTTTGTCCGCATCCGCGATGGAGTGCAGTTGAAAACGCCCAAAAATCGGCTTTCGATTATACTGCTTTATTCGTTTTTGTGAGATAAACGTCCATCTCCCGATTTAGGTCGGAACTTGGGCGTTTTTCTCGTTCGATTATAAGCTGGAATGTCTTCTAATCAGACCCTAGAAAGAAATACAAATCCATACCTCTCAGGAGCAAAATATCTCAATTCCTCTTACATCAAACTTAAGAAGCAGTTAATTTTATTCAATAACACAAATATGTATTTATCGTCAGCTGTGTGATCAATAGTAGATATCAGACTCTCAACATTAATTCGTGTTTTGAGTAAAGTACTCTTGCAACAGGGAGATGACTATAATCGAAAAAAATGCAATGTTGCAGTAATAACTAGAGTCTAAAGTTCGTAATGTAATACCAAAAAGTCAAGGCTCTAGTGTAGAAATTATCACAATAGTGTGTTTAAATGTGGAGAAAAACCCTCAGAAACCTGAAACTAAACTGTCTCAGGTTTAGAGCGGGGTTACTAATGTTTAAAGTAACTCACGCTTGGATTCTATCATCGGGAAAAAACTCCACTCAAATATTTACTAAATTAATAAAGCTTTATGTGTCCATTGATTTGTTGTGTCTCATTTCAATAAAAAGAAAACACTTTCTATCTTAATGTCCACTTTTGATATTGTTGACAGCATTGCTTATGTAAAGAAAACGCTCTTATCTTAATGTCCGACGGGGGCCACTGCCGTTTCTCCTTTGCAACAAGGCTTCCTCAGGAACTAAGCGTTGAATCGCGATGCTGTGATTCTGTAAAGATCAAAGGTGAAACTAAGAACAACATAAAGTATGTAAAACGCACAACTTTAGGCAAGACTTCTTGGGTCGGCTTACAGCTGAAGCGGAGCACCAGACTTTTCAAAATGGCGTCTCAGCGTCTTTGGTATGTCAGCTGACATTTATAGAAATTAGAGGCAGTTGACGTTGCTCATGGGCTAGTAAATTGAAAAATTGACTGGAAAATGCCTGACTGGTATACTAATAAAAAACATGCCAGTCAATGGTGCTGTTGAGACCATTAGGTTCAACAGAGTTCAAATTGAAAATCCACTCTGCCTCTTTTCTTTGTAATTTTAACTTGCGGTTTCCTCCTCTATATGATGGATCTATTCTATCGATGACATAACATTGTAAATCCTCAAATTTATGATTGTTAATTATACAATGTTCCACCAAAGGTTCTTTGATGGCTGACCTACGAATGTTAGAACGATGTTCTAATATTCTTATTTTCAACATTCTGGTGGTCATCCCAATATATAATTTATCACAGGGACAACTGATTACGTAAACAACATAATCTGAGAGACAGTTGGTGAAACGACGAAAAACATAATGTTTATTGGTCTTTGGAATGTATATTTGCTTAACCTGTTTGGTAATAGGGCAAATAGGGCAAAGCCCACATTTAAAATGACCATGTATTGCCTTCTTATCTGATGTTCTAGTAGGTTTAAGATCTGCAGGACTGATCCGCTCTTTAAGATTGTTACATCTGGCATAAGCAATCCGTAAATTGCTGTTTCTAAAGGCAGGGATTGATTGTACAATATCCCATCTGTTTTTGATTAGCCTTGCCACAGAGGGACTATCTTCGTTATATTGCATAACCATAGTGCAAGTTTGTTCATCATTTTTATCACAAGTTGTAGTTGTCAGGAGCAGTTCTCTGTCATTGAATTTTGCTCTTTGATATGCTTTATGAAGTGTCGATCTTGAGTAGCCTCTGCCAGCCAAATCAACTGTTAGTTTTTTGGCTTGTTGTTTAAACGTGGAATGTTCCGTGCAGATGCGTCTTAATCTCAACATTTGAGAGTAAGGTAAACTCCTCTTTAAATGCACTGGATGACAGCTTGAACTGTGAAGAAATGTGTTCCTGTCTGTACTTTTTTTGTATACCTGAGTGACAAAATGACCACAAATTAATCTCACTTCAACATCAAAGTAGTGTATCAGTTCCATTGAATGTTGTTCTGTGAATTGAATGTGATCGCTGCAACTGTTGAGCCATGTCATAAAGTTTTTAAGTTCTATGGGTGAACCTCCCCAAATCATGAAAACATCATCTATGTAACGCCACCATGTGATGATGGCCTCAGAGAAGGGGGAGTGGTCAATCCATTCTTTCTCAAATTCTGACATGTAGAGGTTCGCAATGGAGGGAGCGAATGTAGCCCCCATTGCTACTCCACTGGTTTGCAAATAGAACTTGTTGTTAAACACGAAGTAATTTTCTTTTAATGCAATCCTTGTGAGATTTAATAAAAATTCTGTTGGAATTTGATGTGGTCTTTCCCTGTTTTCGAGTATGTTATGTACTGTTTCTAATGCATCAGCTTGGGGAATGGAGGTGTATAACGAGCAGACGTCAAGAGTTACCAGAATTACCTGACGTTGTTTCAAAACGACATCTCCTAGCTTACGCAGGAAGTGTGTGGTATCTCTAATATAAGATGATTGTTTTGGAACTTCCAATTTCAAAAACATGTCCACAAATGTGGACAGGGGCTCTAAGACAGAATTTTTCCCTGACAGAATAGGTCTGCCGGGAGGGTTAATCAACTGTTTGTGTACTTTAGGTAAAAAGTACATTACTGGAACAATAGGATTGTCCTTGCACAGAAATTTTTTGTCCTTTGAAGTGATAATGCCTTGATGAAGCGCGGTGTTTGTTATTCTTTTAATCTGGGATTGTAACCTGTTTGTCGGATTCAATTTTAACTGTTTGTAAAAATCTGGATTATTTAATTGTCCGAGTCCTTCTTTAATATAGTCATCACGGTCAAGCAATACCACAGCTCCCCCTTTGTCTGCTTTTTTTATAATAATGTTATTGTCATTTTGCAGTGTAATTAGAGCTGACATTTCTTCTTTTGACAGATTAAATCTTTTGTTGGAAAATCCCCTACGTTTAGTTTTGAGAGTTTCTAAATCAGATAAAAGTAAAGATTTAAAAGTAATTAAGGCGGGAGCTGGTGGGATCATAGGTTTCCAAACAGACTTAGGTTTAATTACTGTTCTATCTTGGGTCTCTGATCGTTCATGAAAAAAATCTTTCAGTTGTAATTTTCGAAAGAATTTTTCGAGGTCAATGTTGAACTGAAACTCACTAAAATGAGAGGAGGGTACGAATGATAAGCCTTTTGATAGAAGATTCTCTTCTATGGTTGTTAACTGTCGGCTAGATAAATTTATGACCGCTGTTGTTATTGCTGGGATCTGGTCCACGGTCTGTTTCTTTGATTTGTGTTGCCTCTTCGATTGCTTCTTCCTCGTCTCTGACCTCTGTTGCCCAAAAAAGACTGTTTGCCACTGCGATCAGTGGAATTGTCACTACTGAAGGACGATGATGAACTTTGGAATCTTAAATTTTTTTGAGTGGACGTAGATTCTAATCTTTCTACTGACATCCACGGATAAACATTGTTGGAATTGTAATCTTTCTCGTCTTTTGTGAATTTTTTAAGCTTGGATTTTTTGATGTTGCTTTTAAATTTATCTAAATTGTCTTTCAGTATTGCATGTTCTTTATCAAAATCTGCTGGCTGTGTGCTATTTTTTAATTTAATGAAATCTTGATCAAGTTCTTCTTTTAATTGGTTTAAGCTAGATTGACTTCTCTCAATGATCAAGAGCATGAGATCTAGGGAACATTTGTTAAGTATTCTGTTCCATTTTTCTATGAATTCAGTGTCCTCTACAAAGCATTGTGGTGCCTTGTTGACTCGAAGCCCTCTGGGAATTATTTCTTTTTTACAGTATTCTATAAGGAGACCACTGTTGAGATCTATTTTAATTATGTTCTTGTTTTTCAAGGTAATGTTGTTCCATCCAGAAACTGTAGTTGAGCTAAGTTGTTCCGTGTTGAATTCGGTGGGAAAACTGAGGAGGTCCTTAACTCGTTCGTTGGAAAAGCTGAAGCCAGAATTCCAAGAATTCTGTGCCATACTGCCTGTATCGAGACTCGAAAAAAATGCAATGTTGCAGTAATAACTAGAGTCTAAAGTTCGTAATGTAATACCAAAAAGTCAAGGCTCTAGTGTAGAAATTATCACAATAGTGTGTTTAAATGTGGAGAAAAACCCTCAGAAACCTGAAACTAAACTGTCTCAGGTTTAGAGCGGGGTTACTAATGTTTAAAGTAACTCACGCTTGGATTCTATCATCGGGAAAAAACTCCACTCAAATATTTACTAAATTAATAAAGCTTTATGTGTCCATTGATTTGTTGTGTCTCATTTCAATAAAAAGAAAACACTTTCTATCTTAATGTCCACTTTTGATATTGTTGACAGCATTGCTTATGTAAAGAAAACGCTCTTATCTTAATGTCCGACGGGGGCCACTGCCGTTTCTCCTTTGCAACAAGGCTTCCTCAGGAACTAAGCGTTGAATCGCGATGCTGTGATTCTGTAAAGATCAAAAGGTGAAACTAAGAACAACATAAAGTATGTAAAACGCACAACTTTAGGCAAGACTTCTTGGGTCGGCTTACAGCTGAAGCGGAGCACCAGACTTTTCAAAATGGCGTCTCAGCGTCTTTGGTATGTCAGCTGACATTTATAGAAATTAGAGGCAGTTGACGTTGCTCATGGGCTAGTAAATTGAAAAATTGACTGGAAAATGCCTGACTGGTATACTAATAAAAAACATGCCAGTCAATGGTGCTGTTGAGACCATTAGGTTCAACAGAGTTCAAATTGAAAATCCACTCTGCCTCTTTTCTTTGTAATTTGAACGTCTGTATCATATCACCCCTGTTTCTCCTTTCCTCCAGAGTATACATGTTTAGTTTAGCAAGTCTCTCCTCATACGTCTTGTAACGCAAATCCCATACCATTCTCATAGCTTTTCTTTGCACCGTTTCAATTCTTTTTACATCCTTAACAAGATACGGCCTCCAAAACTGAACACAATACTCCAGGTGGGGCCTCAACAACGACTTTTACAGGGGCATCAACACCCCCTTTCTTCTGCTGGTCACATCTCTCTCTATACAGCCTAACAACCTTCTAGCTATGGCCACCGCCTTGTCATACTGTTTCGTCGCCTTCAAATCCTCAGATACTATCACCCCAAGATCCCTCTCTCCTCCCGTACCTATCAGACTCTCCCCGCCTAACACATACGTCTCCCGTGGATTTCTATTTCCTAAGTGCATCACTTTGCATTTCTTCGCATTGAATTTTAATTGCCAAACCTTAGACCATTCTTCTAGCTTCCTCAGATCCTTTTTCATGTTTTCCACTCCCTCCCGGGTGTCCACTCTGTTACAGATCTTAGTATTATCCGCAAATAGGCAAACTTTACCTTCTAACCCTTCGGCAATGTCACTCACAAATATATTGAACAGAATCGGCCCCAGCACCGATCCCGTAGGCACTCCACTACTCACCTTTCCCTCCTCCGAGCGAATTCCATTCACCACCATCCTCTGGCGTCTGTCCATCAACCAGTTCCTAATCCAGTTCACCACTTCAGGTCCTATCTTCAGCCCCTCCAGTTTATTTAAGAGCCTCCTGTGGGGAACCGTGTCAAAAGCTTTGCTGAAATCTAAGTAGATTACGTCCATAGCTCATCCCTGATTCAATTCTCCTGTCACCCAATCAAAGAACTCAATGAGATTTGTTTGGCACGATTTCCCTTTGGTAAAACCATGTTGTCTTGGATCTTGCAACTTATTGGCTTCCAGGAAATTCACTATCCTTTCCTTCAGCATCGCTTCCATTACTTTTCCAATAACCGAAGTGAGGCTTACCGGCCTGTAGTTTCCAGCTTCTTCCCTATCACCACTTTTGTGAAGAGGGACCACCTCTGCCGTTCTCCAATTCCTCGGAACCTGGGCCCATAGGAATAAAATGGGCCCTGTTGCAGATAACTCAAGCTAAACTTTAGTAAAAGATTGCCTTTGTTTTGAGTGTATGCAGAATGATGGCTGTGTGGGGAAGGGGAAACTCAAATTAACCTAGGTGGCTTCAACCTTTTGATGTCATGCCATCTCCTGTTCTCAATCAAACCCAAGGAGGTTTAATAATCAGGAGATGAAGTGACGTCAGAACGCTGAAACCAATTAGGTGAGTTGAAGTTTCCCCTTCCCAGCGCAGTCGTCATCCTCATTCACCCAAAACAAAGCAAGCAAACCTATGAGCTGCTACATTCACCTTGTCGTTTTTGATTGTTGGTAGCATTTTTATGTAATCTCATTTATATTTTCAAACATGCCAGCTTGTGCAGCATACGGATGTACACAGAGGAAGTATAATAACGGAATAACGTTTCATAGGTAGAGTAGTAATTTGTTATAATTCTTAATCAGTGGTTAGTTGGAGGGGATGGTCACAGGGCACCCTAGCATGTGTTATATTTGTGCAGAGATTTTTTTGTGTTGTATACAATGTATTTAAGTAGTTTTTAGTGTAGAAAAATGAGCACAAAATACAGAGTTTAATATTACTGTTTATACCAGCTATAACAGGGTATCTACCCTAAAGAAAAAGGCAACATCCTGCTCACCCCAATACCAAAAGACACTAAGAAAAAAAAAAAACAAACGACATTACTAACTTCTGCCCAGTAGCATCTATCCCATTAGTAGTCAAACTAATGGAAGGACTGGTGACCAAACAACTCAATGACTACATAAACAAATTCACTATACTATATGAGTCACAACCAGGAGTTTGACCCCTACACAGTACCGAAACAGTGCTACTTACTCTCCTAACCAAATTCAAGCAGGAAATAGCATTAGGCAAGAGTATTCTTCTCCTTCAATTCGACATGTCAAGTGCGTTCAACATGGTTAACCATAACATACTGCTAAGACTCTTAGAATACTTCGGAATCAGTGGTGGCACTCTCAATTGGATCAAGGGTTTCCTAACCACAAGAACATGTCAAGTGAAATAAAAAACAAACATATAGTCACCGTGGAAACCAGCCTGCGGAGTACCGCAAGGATCACCATTATCACCGATCCTTTCCAACCTCATGATGATCCCACTAGCCAAGACCTTATCTACCCAAGGCCTTAACCCATTTATCTATGCTGATGACGTTACATTATACATCCCCTACAAACATGATCTGGCAGAAATCTCCAACGAAATCAAGCTCAGCCTAAACATCATGAACTAATGGGCAAATACATTCCAACTAAAACTCAATACAGAAAAAAACACACTGTCTCATCATCTCTTCCCAATACAATACATACAAACAAACCCACAAACATTAACATCCCAGGACACACCCTCCCTATCTCAGACAGCCTGAAAATTCTCGGAGTAACAATCGATTGTAGCCTATCACTAGAGACCCAAGCGAAATCCACCATAAAGAAAATGTTTTTCTCAATGTGGAAACTCAAACGCCTGAAACCATTCTTCCCAAGGGAAATATTTCATAACCTGATACAGCCAATGGTACTAAGCCATGCAGACTACTGCAATGGAATCTATGTGGGATGCAAGGATCAAATCATAAAGAAATTTCAGACTGCCCAAAACAGGCTTATATTTGGAAAAACGCGTTTTGACAGAGCCAAACCACTCCGAGAAAAACTGCATTGGCTACCAAAGAACGGATCACTTTCAAAATCTGGACAATTGTTCATAAAATTATTTACGGCGAGGCACCAGGATACATGACAGACCTCATCGATCTACCAACCAGAAACACCACAAAATCTACACGATCATACTTAAACCTCCACTACCCAAGCAGTAAAGGACTCAAATACAAATCCATCTATGCATCCAGCTTTTCCTACTTAAGCGCACAACTATGGAACGCACTACCAAAAGCAGTAAAAACTACGCTAGACCACCTAAATTTCCGGAAAGCACTAAAGACAGACCTGTTCAGAAGAGCATACCCCACCGACCCAACATAAAATACCGAACACTTGTGATACAATACGACCAAAGACCGTAATGGACATTACCTGACTCTTCCTCTCCTCTCCCTCTTTAAGTTCCCCCCAATTACCTATCATATCACAATATCACTTTGTATTAATTCATACCATGTATTTGTTCAGACTGGAATTGGCTAACACTGTTAATGGTAAAATGTAAGCCACATTGAGCCTGCAAAAAGGTGGGAAAATGTGGGATTCAAATGTAACAAATAAATAAATAATAATTTGTAAGCTGTTTTAGTGATATTCCATTGTTATTTCATGATGGGGTGGATAGGTGAGAGACAGGAAGAGTCGGGTGGATGAGGGCCAGATGTCCCTCATCCACCCGACTCTTCCTGTCTATCCACCCCCCATCCCGTTAGACTGTCACTGAAATGCTTTGATGTTTCACTTATATATACTAGTGCATTCAAATATGGAGGAGATATAAGGATAATAGCTCCTTTGCTGAATTAAGATGTTTTGTCTTACAACAAATAGAGATATCCCGAACCCGTATTGGAGTTGACAGAAGGAGGATTCTGTTCCAGTGTGAACAAAAATGGATACACCGCTTAAACTCATTAACCCCTATGGGTTTGAATGCTAAGATCGAATGGGGACATTTTTTCTAAAAATTTCCTCTAATTTTTCTAATTGTGAACATTTTTCTAATTTTGAACATTTTTTCTAAGTTAGAATATTCTTTTGACAGAGTGTTCAGATTACTGACTATAAGTTTTTTGAAGTCTGTTTTGAAATCCACTAATTTTGTGTTCCGTGTTAAGAGAATGTAAGGAGATGACACGAGCTGATTGGTGAGCCAACCATTGGCGTCTGACGTAAGAGAACCTTTAAATTAGAGTAGCCATCTTTATTCTAAGCTGGTCCGTTGTAAAAGGTTGATCCTTCAGCTGAGGTGTTTTTGTAAAGTATACCTTGAGAGAAATGTAGTATGTATTGCTGTATGAAGGTTTTAATACTATAACAAATACATCTCTCTGTTTCGGTTAGACGCAGACCATATGACCCTGAAGCAGGCAACGAAACGGTGGCCATTGTTGGTCTTGGTTGCGTTCAGCACGTACTAACTAAAGAAGGTTTGGACCTTGCAAAAGCTAAGTAATTCTTATGTCACGTTTAACTTGACGTTTGCCCATCATATGTTTAAGAGAAAAACTTATATAAAAAGAAAAAAAGAGTATTAATACATATGATTGGGATAGGCTGCTCTAAATACGTAGGGGTGTTGCCAATGATGAAGCGGTCCAGCCCCCATGAGCTTGTAATATGATCTAGCCGGGGGCTTCTTGAGGCAACATCTCCTCAAATGAACTATATGTATCAATTTTTGTCAGAGAATTAAGCCGATGCTATTATCTTTATATCTCCTCCATATTTGAATGCACTAGTTGATAATAGAATTAGAAGGAGATTACCTTCATATTTTTTCTATAATTTGTCACTTATATATACTGTCATCTACCAACATTTGCTTATTTCCAATCTGACAAAGAAGGGCAACCTTCAAAAGCTAATCAAGAAATGTATTAAGTTATGGCCAATAAAAAAGGTATAATCTTATTTTATTTTCCACGTTTTATTTCTATTGATTACCTTTAAAAGTGGACTAACACGGCTACCACACCTCTCTACTCCTGTTTATGAAACCTCCTTGGGCCTGCCTGATGAATATTATGGGCAGAGTGAAAGTGAAAGAGACATGGTGGGGATTGAGTGTGCATGCTCTTGCTGAATGCTTGTAAGGAGGGGGGTGATCTGTTCCTTGGGCCTAGCAGCACGCCCCGGCTACCATTAGGTGACTGAGCGCATTTATCAGACTTGCTTATTGGTAGGTATAGCTGAATAAATGCAGATAAATTTTTTTTTTGTATAGGGGCTTATTATTTCTATAGAACCCCTCTGTCCCATTTTTGAACTCTGTTATGTCTTTACCGGTTTTCCTCTCAAACCAAGTTTAATTCCATTACGGGTAATTTTTTTTTTTGTTACAAGGCAGGCATTCTCGAGCCCTATTATTATTCTGTCTGGTTTGTTACGAATAAAAACCGTTCGCAACGCTCACGTTCTGTGAGAGGGAAAACGAAGTCAGCTCACACACAATGTAAGCCACTTTTTTCCTCTTCTAATCGTTCACGTACACAGCGGAAGTTATTTGGCCAGTAAGAAGTATAGGGGTTTGGCGCGCCCGAGTTCGCTGTGGCTACTCCTGCACCGTAGACTAGTGACAGACGCCGGCTAAAAAAGGAGAGAGGAATAATAATAATCATCCTCTTGCTGTCTGTACTCATCATTTTATTTCGTTGCTGGCGGGTCGCTCGTTGAAAAGGAGACAGCACATTGTCTTGAGGAGCTGTGTCTCACCCCCCCCCCCCCCCCGGTAAATTTAAGTTTTCCTTTTATTTTCAGTGTTAAGTTTTCCTTTCGTTTGGAAAAAAAAATTCTAAACCTTGGAGGCGCTGAAGACAAAATAAAAAGAGCGTGCAGCAAAGGTCCCACTTCCCGGGGATGGATGTGGTGGGGGAGCCGGACTCTCTGCTGGATCATCTTCAGTGGCAGCTGCTGCAACCCCACAAGGACGTATCGCGCCGGCTCCAGCTGGGCCACGAGCTGCTTGCTCTCCTCTCGCGGTCCGGGTCCGAGCCTCAGGGAGCAGTGCACGAGACGCAGCGCCTGGAGGCGACGCTGGACGAGCTGACGGGCTGGCTTAGCTCCAGCAACCACAAGGTGAGAGCGGGGCCGCGAAACGATCATTCATGCTTTTGACATTGGAACCTTTGTTTACGATTTGGGGACGTTAAGAAAAAAACTTGTTAAAAAACAAATTATTGACCTTTCTTAGTTTTGCTATTTGTTGTTTCTTGGGGGAGGGGTTAATGATTCTGTTTCTGAATTGTACGAATATTCGTAGATCATATGAGCTCTATAATTGTTTAATGTAGTGTTCTCATGCCACTTGTCATTCTCCTCTTCCCGCTCAAATAAAAAGTTATTAGGTCAAAGCAGGAAGAAGAACCAGCTGTGTTCATGCAGTGGCGCGCTGAGAACACCAATACTGAGAAGCTTTACTTTGTCTCATTTGTATTGTGTCTGTAACTCCCCCCCCCCCCCCCCCCAATCATTTTGAAACGCTGGCGCCCGCATCAGGGACCAGGTAAACGGTCGTCTGTGGAAAGTTTATCAGCTTTCCTGCAAGGAAAAGTTAGCTCTGCTTAAAATAATGAAAAAGTGCCTTTTGCTGAACTATAAGTGAAAGTGATCATAGATTGAGTGAGGAAAAAAAGTCCCTGATGTGTACCTTTTCTGTTTTGTCCTTGCATAAATGTGGTGTGGGATGCAGCTACTAGGGGGGGGGGGGGGGGGGGGTGTAGGCCTTTTTTCATGTCACTTAAAATTTGTTGTTGTTTTTTTTAATTTTGATTTTTGTGTATATGGTTTAATTTCAGATGCATTCACCCAAGGTGGTGTACAGTTTGACAAAAAACAAACTAAAACAGTGCAATCCGCTTAAGTGCAAGGGTCTGGGACCAAAGAAATACATGCAATTAACCGTTGTGACCCAAAGAAGCTTGACATCTGATAAACATATGTACAGTACTATTTATTATACATACAGTATACAGTCTCCGTTAACTGTCATTAGGCTTACTTGAAGTAATCAGTCATAGTCCTCTCTACACTCATGTGTCTGTGAGTTCCATAGACTACGTCTACCAGACGGTAAAAACTGTCATAGCACTGACATCCAGTGGCCTCCAGATAGGCCTGCAGTGTTGAGATTCTCCAATGCTCTTGCAAAAGTGACAGGAGGTTGTTGAATTTCGTCAGTATGTGCCTCGCTGCTCATTTCATCATCTGTTTTTATCATCAGCCGTTGCCTGCATGTAGGCGCATATCTCGACATCAGTGCTGTCGTCAGCTGTTTGTAGATCATAATCAACAGCTACGTAGTGATGAAACTCCTCTTCAATAACACAGGCTGAGATGTCAATAGCCTGTTCATCTGATGCGTTTGCAACAGCTGCATCTGTTTCGTCCCTCTCCACATCCATAACAAAGCTTGCCCACTTGTAGCAGTTCACAATGGTTGCCTGTGTAACATGATTCCAGGCTTCTTTCTGCATGTGTAGGGAATCCAACAATGATAGATTACGAGCCAGTTCAACAGCATGTTTATCCTTGTTAGTGTGGTCATCCATAATGCTCATCAAACGTAGCACAAGAGCCCGATAATGTTGTTTGAAATTGGCTATTATGCCCTGATCCATAGGTTGGATCAGAGAGGTAATGTTTGGTGGCAGGAAGACCATCTTGACGTTAGACAGCCTGACATCATCACTGTGTGCAGCACAATTATCACAAAGCAACAACATCTGATGATTTTGTGCCTGCATTCTAGTGTCTAAGTTCTTTAGGTTCTGCTTCCAAATTTCCCCAGTCATCCATGAATTTGCGTTAACCTTGTATGACACAGGAAGTCGCTTAACATTCTTGAAGCAACAGGGCTGTTTGCTCTTTCCAATGATGAGCGGTTTCAACTTCTCACTCCCATCCATACTGCAGCAAAGGAGGATCATCAGTCGGTCCTTTGACGTTTTACTTCCTGTAGTTTCGGTTTGTTTGAATGCAAGTGTTCCATCAGGAATCGCTTGCCAGTAGAGACCGTTTTCGTCAGCATTGAAAATGTCACGAGGTGCAAACTCGTTCAAGATGGTAGGAAGAAGTGAAACATCCCAATTTTCGGCACCAAAGTCATCAGTGTCTTGTTTTTGCTGTTTCTTGAATTTTATGTTGTTCCTCTCCTTCCATCTTTCCAACCATCCAACAGTGGCTTTGAATTCAGTTAGTCCAAGACTTTCAGCTAGCTGATTAGCTTTCTCCATAAGCAGTGGACCACTGACAGGAAACTGTCTGCTCCTGACTTGAGAAAACCACTGAAGAGCATCTTTTACCTCCTCAGCTTTTCCCGCCCGTTTTTTTCCCCGGTGTGGGTTTGTATTGTTTTGCCAGTCTTCCAGAAGCTGGTCTTTCTGCTTCAAGATATGTGAAATTTGACTGGGATTGACACCATATTCTTTAGCAATAGATGCTTGACTTTGTTTGTTTTCTAATTTTTTAAGAACTTCTATTTGTTCAGCCAGTGTTAGTCTTACATTTGTGCGACAACGACGACTCCAGTGTACACTCTAACAACATTCTTTTGCTTATTCTGCCTGTGGCAGTTAAAGGGGTGGTAAATTTGAAATCTCGTTGGTTGTCATGCGCCAGTCGGCTTCCATTTTCTATGCGCGTGCTTACGCGGAGTCTTTCCTGCAGAGGAGTGGACTTAAACCTTGCATATAAGCGAATCTTGCACTTATCAGTGGTGCGCTAAACCAAAGTTTGTCCCCATAGAAATTGATGGCGCCAAAAACGGGACCGAAGTACGGCATGCAGTTAAACAGAGCATGCACTTATCCGACGTGCACTTAAACGGAGTGCACATGTATATGAGAAATGTAATACCATAATGGGCAACATGGAAGAACGTTGATAGAGCATAGGTGTATGATATGATACAACATCACAATACAAATGAAGCACATTAAGAGGCAAGAAGTAGCACATTGAAACAATCTAGATATGATGATAATACTGTTTGTACAGTACAGTGAAACATCTTAATAGGTAACTGAGGGAATGAGTGTAAGTCTATGTGCTTTGAAAATGAGCACCTTTATGTACAGTTGAATTAGAAGTAAGCTAGTGTGTAGAAAGCTAGTCCAGGTGAAGATTGAGTTGATAGTTGACTGAATTATTAAAGGCTTGGGAGAAGAGCCATGCTTTCACTTGCATCCTGAAGAAGAGGTAGTCCATAGCCTTTCTGGGAGTGAGGGGGCTATACCAGATAAGTCTTGCTGGTGGGTATCACGTTTGTTTTTATATGTTTTGATGCGGGTACAGATAGCGATGCTCCTTGAGAGGAATTCAGAGGCCTCCAAGGTGTGTAGGTATTCTCACCAATGGTTAACGCAGTCCTGTGTTGCCCAATCTGGAGCTTATGAAAAGCTCTGTCTGCTTCTGGCTGTGGATCTTGAGCTCTTTCGCTTGCCGCAGTTGGATTCTTTGGTCACCGTGGAAGGAGGTGCGGTCCGCAAGGATGATCAGGACAGGAAGATGGAATTTTCTCTCTTAAAAGCTCCTTTGAGGTGACTGTGCTTGCATTGCAGTCTTCGGTTTGTGGTTCCATTGTGGCCCGGGCCTGCCTTAACTAGGTGCCAGTGACTTCCTCCAAGGAGGACTTGGCTCACGCCAGTCCATCTTTGAAGCTGGGCTTGGCGTATTTGGCAGATCTGCTTTATGATCTTTGGGCGTCGGCTAAGGGGATTTCCCTGGCTGCACAGCAGTGGCTCTGGTTGTGTCATTGGGTGGTGGATTCGGACTTTAAGGACAGGTTGGCTCGTCTTCTCTTTTAGGATGATTTGGCTAAGATTGTTAAGGACTTGGGGGAGTCCAAGGGACAGCATCTCCTGGAGGATAAATCTAGTCATCCTCTTGCTCCTCCCATTCCTGGTTCCAGGAGGCTTGGCGTTATAGGCTGAAGAGGTCTGAGTCATTTCAGAGGTCTTGCTTTCAGTCCAGCAGCCCTTTTGTGGGAACAGGCGCACCTCATTTGCTGCTGGGAGGGTGGCCCTAGCCTCTAGTTCTACCCAATGATGGGGTTTCTGTCCATTTCTTCGGACCTGTGTTTGGAGGGCATTTGTCTCTCCTTTTCTGGAGGAGTGGGACAAAATCACCACAGACTTGGGGGTCGTGTGGGATGGTTATAAGCTGGACTTTGCTCGAGAGTTGCGGGATTGCTTTCTGGAGTCTTTGTGCAAGGCCCCGGCCAAGAGCTGGTTGGTCCGTGCTACCCTGTGGGAGCTTGTGTGGCTTGGGGTGGTGGTTCTGGTACCTCCGATGGAGGTGGGTCGGGGCTGCTATTTCATTTATTTTGTGGTGCCCAAGAAGGACGTCTCTTCCTGGCCCATCCTCGACCTCAAAGGGGCCAACTGGGCTCTGAACATCCGACATTTTTGAATGGAGACTTTGTACTTGAATCTGTTCCACCTGGGGAGTTTCTCATGTCCCAGTACCTCAAAGAGGCATACCTGCATTTTCCCATTTATCCGCCTCACCAACACTTCTTTCATTTTGTGATTCTGGGCAGGCATTACCAGTTTTGGGCCATGCTTTTAGGTCTGGCCTTGGCACTGTGGAACTTCGCCAAGGGTCATGGTGGAGATGGCAACCTTTCTATAGAAGGAGGGTGTTCGGGTCCATCCTTACTTTGAATGGTTGATAAGGGTGTCCTCTTATCGGAGAGTGTGCAGGCTACAGCCCAGGTGGTAGGTCATCTTGAGTCCCTGGGTGGGTTGTCAGCTCCAACAAGAGTCAGTTGACACCCTCTCAGTCCCTCAAGTACCTTGGAGTGGTCCTGGACATGCGCCAGGGGAAAGTGTTCCTCCCGGAGGCATGCCAGGGGAAGCTGAGGACCCAGATCTCTGTTCTGCTATGTGTGCCGTCCCCTTGGGCCTGGGACTACATGAAGATCTTGGGGTCTATGGCGTCCATGCTGGAGGTTCTGCTGTGGGCTCGGGTTCGCATGAGGTTGCTTCAGCTATTGTTGTTCCGGCTTTGGTCTCCATTGGTTGATTGAGTATCATTGTCGTCTGCCATGGATGATGCAGGCCCGTCTCGGTGTTTGGTGGTGGCTGAGTCCAACCAACATGGCGTAGGGCTCCTCCCTGGCTGCCCTGGACTGGGTGGTGGTAACAACGGATGGAAGTCTCTCTGGCTAGAGGGCCCACTGCTTGGGCTGGACGGCGCAGGACCTATGGTCTCCCCTGGAGGCATGCTGGTCCATCAACTGGTTGGAGTTGAGAACAGTACAGGGGCTGGGAGGTTCCAGTCCTGTCCGACAATGCGTCGGCCATGGCATATATCAACAGGCAGTGTGGCACCAAGAGTGCTCCCCTTGTAGTGGGCGCAGCTTTCCTCCTACAGTGGGCGGAGGCTCACTTGGCTCGCCTGTTGGTGGCACACATTGCAGACGACCTCAGTGTGCAAGTGGATTTTCTCAGCCGTTATCTGCTGGATCCAGGGGAGTGGGAGCTCTCCTGGGCAGCATTCTCTCTGGTGATGGAGTGTGTGTGTGGGGGGGATAGCCAGTTCTCAGAAGGCAAAAAGATGGTGGTGGTGGCGCTGGATGCCCTCCTTCAGCCTTGGCTGTTCGGCCTCTTGTATACCTTTCCTCTGTGGCCTTTGACAGACTCCTGGGTTGCATTTCTCATCATCCAGGAAAGATTCTGGTGGGCCTGAACTGACTCTGGAGGCCATGGTACGTGGACTCGGTCCATATTCTGATCGAGCCTCTTTGTTTGCTGGAGCAGATGGGTCTCTCCTGATAGAGGATCCCTTCACCTTTGCTCTTGTGGCCTGGCTCTTTAGAGGGCAGCCTTGAGGAAATGCGGCTGTTCGGACCCAGCGATTACTACTTTGTATGCGTCGTGCATAATGCGCGGAAGAAGTCCACATCGCTGGCTTATGCCCGTGTTTGGAGGGTTTTTGAAGCCTGGTGTTTTGAGTGGAATATGGATGCTGTTTCCGCGTTGTTGGGCCAGGTGCTTTATTTTCTGCAGATGACCTGACGAAAGGTTTGGCACTAGGATTGCAGAAAGTACAGGTTGCAGCATTGTTCTGTTTCTGTGGTCTGATCCAGGGTTCTTCCTTGGTGTGCCATCCGAATGTGGTCCGTTTTCTGTTCAGGATGAGTCATCTTCGCTCCCCTTGTCGATTGGTTTGTCCTGACTGGCAGCTCAGTGTTGTGCTTCGGGCACTTCAGAGAGCACTTTTGAGCTATTGGATCTGGCTTCTCGGAAGGACCTTACTTTGACGTTGGTGTTCCTGGTGGCACTGATGTCAGCTCGTCGGATGTTGAAGTTGCAGGCGCTTTCGTGTCTGGACTCCTTTCTCCATTTTACAGAGACGGGCGTCGCGCTCTGGATGGTGCCCTCATTTCTCTTGAAGGTGGTCTCCAGTTTTCATTTGAATCAGCTGATTTCTCCCCCTTTGTTCCGTAGGGAGGACTACCCTGCAGATTTTTGGGCTCTGTGCTTTCTGGCTGTCTGGATGTTCGTAGAGTTCTGCAGTATTTCTACCACTGCGGCTACTACTACTACTATTATTACTACTTATAATTTTTATAGCGCTATTAGATGTACGCAACGCTGTACACTTGAACATTAAGAGACAGTCCCTGCTCGACAGAGCTTACAATCTAATCAGGACAGACAAATAGGACAAATACAGGATAAGGGTGTAGAGGAATTTTTGAGGCATGGTTGTGGCCCATGCTTGGTATTCATTGTCGGCAATTGATTTCTTTCTGCAGGATGAGTTGCAGAAGGGCCTGGCCTGGCTTTGCACTCGGATGTAGTGCATTTCTTGCAGACTGCTTTGCTCCTCCGCTGCTGCGCACCTTGTTCACCCTGAAACCTTGTTCTCCGAGCCTAGCTTAGGGCTCCTTTTCTACCGAGCATTGTTTTGGACTCTTTTTGATCCTTTGTAGAAGGTTTCGCTTAGGAGCTTACTCACAAGTGGTGTTCTTGGTTGCCTATTCTTCGGCACACAGAGTGTCTGAATTTTTAGCGCAGCCATGGCAAGCTGTTTTTCTGCAATTCCTGAGTCTGGAGTGACCTTGCATTCGGTTCCTCCTTTTTCTTTCTGGCTGTGGTTTGGCTTTTATTCTTTGTCAGCCTCTCTTTCTTCCCTCCTTTCGGGTGGGGGATTTTCATTTGGAGTATATGGCGCTTTGTCTTCTGGATGTTAGGAGGGTTCTCCGGCATTTGCAGATGTTCAGATCTTCTCTTTTTCCTTCTCGCTAGTTCTTGCTGTGGGATGACTGCCTCTGATCTGATTTTATTTATTTTTTCCTCGTTGGATTGCAGATCCTGTGTTTCCATGGATTTTTTGAAAGGTTGCGTCCTGCCGGTGGCGTTGCAGGCTCGTTCTACGAGGTTGCTATCTATCTCGGGCGGAACTGGTGTGCTTTCACTATTCGGATGCTGCCTTTGCAGCGGTGGTTCTGTCTTGGGGAGCGGCAACTTCCCACCCTAATTAGGGATTGCTTTGTTACATCCCACCAGTTCCTGGATTCATCTGCTGCATATGCTAAGGAAGGTAAAATTATGCCTTACTTGCTGATAATTTTCTTTCCTTTAGTAGCAGCAGATGAATCCAGGATCCCGCCCTCTGTCAGCTGCGATTGTTTTGCCTGTCTGTTCTTGTCCTGGTCTTTAGTTTCCAAAAAAAAAAAAAAAAAGAGAGAGAAAACAGAAACCACTGAAGAAGAGTCCATCTCAGTAGTGGTTTCTCTAAGTCGGACTGACAAGTTTCTGTTGTGTATGGTTGTTGAGGAAGGCTTCCTGGTTTCTTGTCTGATTCAGCTTGGTGATGAGACATATACTGAGGTGAAGGAGGAGCTGACCGTCTGGTATCACTGCCTTCAGCTTTGTAATCTCTATCTCCACCTGCTGGTGGATGGACATAACCCACCAGTTCCTGGATTTATCTGCTGCTACTAAAGGAAAGAAAATTATCAGCAGGTAAGGCATAATTTTACCTTCTCATTTAAGATAAAAAATATTACGTATCTGCTTTTAGCTCTGTTCTAACAATATGGTAACTGCACATAGATAAAAATCCTCAGCTGTCCCGAGCTGTGCTGAGCGCAAGGACTCCACTGTAAAATGCTGGCTTCGTAGCGTCCCACAGATCAATCCAGAGACTTGTGGTTTATGACCCACAGATCAATCCAGAGACTCGTGGTTTGTGACCCTCTACGAGCAGGTGAAGATAGAGAACTTCAGAGGTTTATTCTATGTGGTCATATATAGCCACCTTAACCTCAGTATTCACTCTGTCTAGCAGGTGGATGGTCATAACCATACAGCTCTGGATTGATTAACTTCTGGGGTCAGAGGTGTCCCAGTACTGGGACTTGGTTGCATGGTGCCAGGTCCCTCCTCCCCCATCTCCCTTTCCTCTGTGTGATCTGGGTTTGTCGTTCTCACTCGTCTGACTTTAAAAAGAGTCTGATGTTTCTTTCGCTCTGGCGACCTCTCCTGCCCTTATTAAAAAAAAAAAAAAATCCCCAATACAAAAACAACTCCGTGTGTTTTGTTCATTTCAGCGAGCTTATTCGAGTTTACAGTACCGGCTGAGGGGTGTGAGGACCGACTTGGCACGTGACATTGATTACCGAGGGGTTGAGTAGTCTTTATCCTACCTGATTCGGGGGGGGGGGGGGGGGGAGAGCAAACGTGGCTCCTGGTGTGGTTGCTGCTGGGCTGTTGCTGTTTCCCGTGCTGGAGCTCCTCCCATTGTACCTCTGCAGGCCACTGTACAGCCCGGCTAGTTTTGGTGGGTACAGGGCAGCTGTCGGGCGCGTACACATGCCTGAGGTCACCATCTTTCCTGCCTTGCCACATGTCGAGGCTGAAGTGATGGCGCTCCCTTGGGGCCAGATTTGCCTGCGATTCCAGCAGTTTTAAGTGCAGGCTTTTCAGAAGATGTGACTGGGGAACTGGGGTGGATTGTGCTCAGTTTCTTCAAATTTGATATTTTTTAAGGAACAAGGGTTTCTGAGAAAGAGGCCTGGGGCAGTTTGTGGACTTGTTTCGTCCTGCAGACTCCTGTGGGAATCCTTGGGTCTCCTGCAGCATCCCAAGGGCAAGATCGTAGGCCCATTAGACTCGTGCAGCTACTCTGTGGCAGTGAGAACCTTTAGCTGCAGTCTTCTGGTAGATGTGCCTGTGCCTCGTGAGGTGATTTATGGTTTGGGTGCAACTTTTTACATTTGCACAAAAAATATTTCTGTACCCTCCTCGAGGAGGTTGAGGGTGTGTGTGCATCATTAATGGAGGGGAGAAAGGGATCATGAGTAGGGTCGATCCTACTCTTTCCCTTTCTCAAAGCATGGCAGTACAGATGGGGTTTAGCTAGGCTTAGGGCTGTTTACTCTCTGTTTCTGTGTCAAATTTTACATTTTGAGTTGATGAGGCTAGTGCACTCCCCTCAGGTTTCTCTCAGTCTCCATGGTAATCCTGCACCCTATGTGCTGCCCTGGTGGCATTTGCTTTGGGTACACTGTTTACTTCAAACTAGTTTTTTTCTGGCCTTTCAATCTGAGGGTTACAGGTTCAAGGCTGGTTTATCCATCCTATTAGAAGCTGTGAACTCTTCTATGTTTCCAGTGGGTCATTTTTTAATCTCATTCTCTTACTGCTTGCCTGGCCAAGCAATTCTTGCATGACTAGAACAGTTATCACTACCCTCCTGTACTAAAGATTGCTGTTCTCTCTCTTTTTTTGCATACTGATACTGGCCACACTTTTGCATACTAGCCCCAGCAGTGTCCCCGTTACCTCTAATTGTTTCTATGGCATTTTTGTACCTTTTCAGGTTATGGGGCACCTAGCGTTTCATGAGGAGTGGACCAGGAACTACTTCAGTGTAGACATAACTTAATAGTTGTTGTAACTAGCTGAGAGTGAGCACAGAGCTCTAGAGGTGCTGCTCAATCTCCGTGGTAAGCCTGCACCCTATGTGCTGCCCTGGTGGCATTTGCTTTGGGTACCGGAAGATTGGAGGGTGGCTAATGTAACACCAATTTTCAAAAAAGGTTCCAGGGGAGAGCCAGGAAATTATAGACCGGCGAGTCTGATGTCGGTGCTGGGGAAAATGGTAGAGGCTATTATTAAAAACAAAATTACAGAGCACATCCAAGGACATGGATTACTGAGACCAAGTCCATCAAATGGACTGTGGTCACTGTGAAGCAAACCCCTCCCCCCAAGACAAATAGTAAGTATACATACAATAAGTAAAGATTTCAACTCCCAAAACTGTAATAGGGGGAAGAATGTCAGAAAGGAGACTAGAAAAGTCCTGAGGTAGTCACATAAGCCAGCAAATTGAAACCAAACACCAACAGAGGACACATTTAGCATGCATGTTGAAGTTCTGGATCTCAGCAGTCTCTTATCCTTGAAGGAAAAATGGAAGAGAAATTTCTGGAAATCACTAAAGACCGGTCTGTTCGAAAAGGCATACACTACTGATCCAACTTAAGTAACTGAACTCAGCAACACAACGACACCATAACCTGCAATGAACAATATATCACTCTTCTTCTCTTGATTCTCTAATGTTCTGTAGCAACATCACTCTGTATTTGTTTCATCACCGGAGGTGGCTTACACCTCACGGTACTATGTAAGCCACATTGAGCCTGCAAAGAAAATGTGGGGTACAAATGCAATAAATAAATAAATAAGTCAGTACGGCTTTTGTGTGGGGAAATCTTGCCTGACCAATTTACTTCAGTTCTTTGAAGGAGTAAACAAACATGTGGACAAAGGGATGCCGATTGATATTGTGTGTCTGGATTTTCAAAAGGCGTTTGACAAGGTACCTCATGAAAGGCTACAGAGGAAATTGGAGGGTTGTGGGATAGGAGGAAACGTCCTATTGTTAATTAAAAACTGGTTGAAGGATAGGAAACAGAGAGTGGGCTTGAATGGGCAGTATTCACAATGGAGAAGGGTAGTTAGTGGGGTTCCTCAGGGGTCTGTGCTAGGACCGCTGCTTTTTAATATATTTATAAATGATTTAGAGATGGGAGTAACTAGCGAGGTAATTAAATTTGCTGATGACACAAAGTTATTCAAAGTCGTTAACTCGCGACAGGATTGTGAAAAATTACAAGAGGACCTTACGAGACTGGGAGATTGGGCGGCTAAATGGCAGATGACGTTTAATGTGAGCAAGTGCAAGGTGATGCATGTGGGAAAAAAGAACCTGAATTATAGCTACGTCATGCAAGGTTCCACGTTAGGAGTTACGGACCAAGAAAGGGATCTGGGTGTCGTCGTCGATAATACACTGAAACCTTTTGCTCAGTGTGCTGCTGCGGCTAGGAAAGCGAATAGAATGTTGGGTATTAGGAAAGGTATGGAAAACAGGAGTGAGGATGTTATAATGCCGTTGTATCGCTCCATGGTGCGACCGCACCTTGAGTATTGTGTTCAGTTCTGGTCGCCGCATCACAAGAAAGACATAGTAGAACTGGAAAAGGTGCAGCGAAGGGCGACTAAAATGATAGCGGGGATGGGACGACTTCCCTATGAAGAAAGACTAAGGAGGCTAGGGCTATTCAGCTTGGAGAAGAGATGGCTGAGGGGAGACATGATAGAGGTATATAAAATAATGAGTGGAATGGGACAGGTGGATGTGAAGCGTCTGTTCACGCTTTCCAAAAATACTAGGACTAGGGGGCATGCAATGAAACTACAGTCTAGTAAATTTAAAACAAATTGGAGAAAATATTTCTTCACCCAACGCATAATTAAGCTCTGGAATTCGTTGCTGGAGAACGTGGTGAAGGCGGTTAGCTTAGCAGAGTTTAAAAAGGGGGTTAGACAGTTTCCTAAAGAACAAGTCCATAAACCACTACTAGATGGACTTGGGAGAAATCCACAATTCTAGGAATAACATGTATAGAAGTTTGTACGTTTGGGAAGCTTGCCAGGTGCCCTTGGCCTGGATTGGCCGCTACCATGGACAGGATGCTGGGCTCGATGGACCCTTGGTCTTTCCCAGTGTGGCATTACTTATGTACTTATGTACACTGTTTACATCAAGCTAGTTTTAGTCAGTAGGTGGCTGACCTTTCAACCTGAGAGTTACAGGTTCAAGGCTTTGAAGTAGTAGCGTTAGCTCTCTGGTACAAAGGTATTCTAGTTCACCATTTCCTGGATGATTGGTTAATCGACGCACTGGCTTGCCAGAAGAGGACACAATTTGCAGCTCCAGTTGTCCATTTCCTTAGGTCCCTTGGTTGGGTCCTAAACCTTAGATTTGTTTGCAGTTTCTAAGAGCCTCCTTATATCAGAGTCTCCTTCAATTCTCTTCAGGGCTGAATGTTGCTTCTGTAGGACAGGTTGGTCATTCTCAAGGTCATATTGGTTAAGGGACTATCTTCAAATTTTGGATTCCATGATAGCAGCAATAGAAGGAGTGCCTTGGACCAGTACACTCAGCAGCCGTCTCCAGATGTCCCTCTGGTCTCCATATACGGACCCGTTGACAGTCAAACTGCCTCTCGGAATTTTCGCAAGAGAGAGTCTCTGGGTGGTGTCGGATTCCAGTTCTGCACAAGGGTGTTCCTTTGGATCCGCCTTAGTAGATTATGATATCAACTGATGCCAGTTTCGGGGGTTGAGGAGCTCTCTGTCTGGGGCATCTGGTTTAGAGTCTGTGGTTTCCATTGAAAGTACGCTGTTCTATTGTTCTGTGGGAAGTTCGAACAATTCGGTCTGTTCTACAGTCTTCCTAACGTCTAGTGGAAGTCGAATCTATGTGGGCGCTCTTGAGCAAAGTGGCGGCAGTAGCCTAGGTTTTTCTTTATGGAGGGACGAAGTGATGACCATTGCTACAGGAAGCAGCGCTTCTCATGCCCTGATCAGAACTGCATCTTTTGTAACTGTTGGCGTCTTATGTAGCGGGGACATCTAATGTTCCAGTAGATTTCTCAGTCATCACAGTCTTGTCCTGAGGGGATGTGGCCTCTCGGAGCACATACGTTTCAATCAGTCCTTCACTGAGGGGGGGTCTTCCCGTCATGGTACTCACACCGCCGAGTCTGAGTTTGTACGTTCCACGATTCTTCAGTCACAGGAAGAATCTCAAAGTGGAGGGCATAGATTCTCTTTGTCTGCGTTCTTTTCCTCTGTGGCCACTTTTAGGCAGATGCATCCAAAGGATCATGGTCCACAACAGTCTATTCTGGATAGCATTGTTTTGACCTTTCAGGCCTTGGTATGCTCATCTAGTGCGCCTTCTGGTGGACTCTGTTTCAGCTTCCAGAGCCTCTCCACCTCCTTCACAGACCGCCAGTTCTTCAGATCCAGCTCAATTTTGTCCTATGCCTTGGCTCTTGGTAGGACATGGTTGTTTAATAAGGCTTATTCTGCTGAAGTAATAGTCACTATGCTATATTCAGACCTCGCACATTCTCGACTCAGGGTGTGCTGAGATGCAGGTTTCTCCTTTTCATGTTTCAGTTTCTTTTGCATTTTACAGAATAGGTTTCTTACCAGGCTTGGCGCATGCTTCCTTTACGGTGCTTCTCGGGTTCTCTTCTCATTTCAAGGGATGGAATTTCGCTAGCTATCTGGATATTGTCAGTTTTCTTTGAGGTGTGAATTTATTTTGTCCTTCTAGATTGCTGGCATTGTTGGCCCCACCTCTCTCACTACCTACCTCATGTACACTGTATTGCCTCACTCACAGGCCTGTGCTAATTGTTGCTGTTTGCTATATTCTGCAGATAATCTGATGAATGTTCCAGAGAAGTCAGCCACCAGTATTTGCTTTTTGTTCATGAGTATCTCGGAGGTGCACCTGTAAACGTCAGATTCAGGACCCCTGAGGAAGGCCTGTTGGCCGAAACACGGACCGTGCAGGGTCCCATTAAACTTTTCTGGTGCTCTTACTCCTTATGTTTTTGTGGTCTGTTTGGGTTCATCTTCCGCCATTTTTTGTGGTTTCAGTTTTCTTTCAAGGCATACAGTAGTTTTGCCGCTCTTGGGTTCTTCAGTGCCACCTACATAGAGACAGTTCTAAAATTTATATTTGCTTTCCCTGGAGGAGTTTAGTCAAATCAGCTCATATTTTCCTCTAGTTGGAGGAGGGGGGTCCCTCTAAGGGATTGCGGTGTCTAAACCCACCTTTTCTAGGTGGTTTAAAGAGATGTTGGCTTCTGCTTAACTTTTTTTTTTTTTTCCTAAGGATTCAGTTCCGGAGGGAGTGAAAGTCTGTTCTACCAGAGGGCAGGCGATGTCATGAGCAGAGAGTGTTTTCTTTGGTTCCTCTTTTTGGATGTATGTTAGGCAGCACCTTTGTTTTCCTTCATTCTTTTTGAAACTTTATAGGTTGGATGTCTAGTGTCATAAGGATGCCATCTTTTTTTTGGAGCCAGTATTGTAAGTCAGTTGGTCATGGTCCCTCCCTTAAAGGTACTGCTCTGTTATGTCTCATCAGTCGCATTCTGAGTCGGTCCGGAGGGATGCTAAGGAAGGAGAAACGAGATCTTACCTGCTAATTTACTTTATTTCCTCTGGACCGGGCCAGACACCCCCCCCCCCCCCCCCTATTTTTCTAGTGCTTTAGGGAAGAGCTGCTTTGTCTGGCTTTGGTGATGATTTAAAAAAAAAAAAAAAGTGAGCAATTGACCATAACCTGAAAGTCTACAGGTCTTTTCCTGTATGCTCCACGGTGGCTGTTTGAGTTCTCTGGTTGCGCAGAAGCTTTTCTCCTTTCTACCCTGCTTCGTAAAGATACTGAATCTCATTCTAGCTATCCAGGGCTCTTATTGGCTCTCAGGAGAGTCGGAGTTCTCATTCTTCACCTGCTGGAAGGAGTGCACAACCCATTAGTCACATCCTGGGCCGGACTGGAGGGACTAAAGGAAAGAAAATTAGCAGGTAAGATCTAATTTCTCCATTCTGCTACGCCATCTGGCTCTGATTCTCAGCTGCACTTGTTAGCTCCATTGCACAGCCAATTCTTGACTCTCTCTGCAAGAAGTTAGCTCTGGCTTAGGCGTCAGACTGCTGATGTGGCTTCCAAGTCACATTTGTTAACCTACCTTTTGGAAGTAATCTTGGACTTGGAGAAGATCTAAGGCAGTTGGGTAAAGACCTGAGGGACTCCCAGGATGATTTTAAATCCTCTGTTTTGTCATACATTTCGTAAGGCCAGGATAACCACTTTCAGGTTTTCCGCTTCCACTACGATAGGCCGCCTTGCTGCTGGCAGAATGAGCTCAACTTGAACTCCAGGTCTTCCTATGCCTACTGCATCTCCCAGTGATGGACTCTCAGTTCACTGCTTGGATTTCGTAATAGCAGGACTCCTCTGTGGGTTTCATGAGGAGTGAACCAAGATTGCTTCAGACCACGTGTCTCAGTTTTTCTGTCACACGATTACAACCTGGACTTTTATTTCACTACATATTTTTCTTGCAGTCTCCATGCAAGCTCAAACACAAATATCAGGCAGTTCTTGCCAATGTTTCTTCCTTAGGCACAGTCGAGGTCTGTCCCCAGTTGCAATTGGGGGAATGGAAGTTATTCCCTTTGCTTGGTAGTTCCAACCATGGAACTTCCTTCCAGCTGAAACTTCCTTCCAGCTGAGATTGGACGTCATAAGAGTCTAGGATGTTTATGGTTCAACTTTTCACAATGAGAACCTGGCATTGTGTAATAGTTCAGTCTGATAGGGAGAGTTTCTAGCCTCCCTGGACCTCTAGGAAACATACTTTCATATTCCCAGTGTACCTTTTTGCAGAAAGACTTTAGTGATTTATGACCATGTCATTCAGCCTTTCCACATTATCAAGGCCATTTTTTTTAAGGTTATGGTGGTAGTGGCAGCGTTCCTTTGCGAGGATGGATTGCAGGTTCACCATACCTCGTGATTGGCTGATTTGCTACTCTATCAAGAGATTAAAACTGTCATCCAAGATAGCTACTCTCTTCAGTCCTTAGGATTGGTAATCAATTTCGCCAAGAGTCAGTTGTTTCCAGCACAGAACTTGGCGTATCGGGGAGTAATGTCCCACATAGGCTTGGGAAGTCCTTTCTTCCTTTTGCTCCTCAGCAACAGATGCCAACCCAACTCAGGTTCTACTTTCCCTGCCAGGCACAAGGGTCTCTTTCTTGGACATTCCCTCATGGGCCTGATTCCTCATCAGACCACTTCAGGGGTTCCTTATCAGCTTTGGTCACCGTCTGTATGGTTCCCATCAAGCCAACTTAGTCTCAACGGGTAGTTTCAACACAATCTTCAGTTGACATTTCAGAAGTTTTGTCTCTCTGGAGGTGGCTATCTGCAGCTTGTAGGCTGCTAGGGCATGCCGTAGCTGGTGGCAACAGATTTCGGGTTCGTTCCAGAAGGCAGACAGTCAACCACCTCCTCACTTGCCAGATGTGGAGTCGAGTCCGGCTCAGTTGACAGTTTTCTTCTATGATTTGTTTTGGGCATCAAATGAGCAGATGTCTTTGGCGGTCACAGCCTGTTGTTTGATGTGGTTGCGCCGCTGGGCAGGCGATGCAGCTTCAAACAGCGGCAGGTTCAACTTCCTTTCCAGGGCAAGTTATTGTTTGAGGACTCAGTGAAGTTGGTGGAAGATCTGGGTGACTCATAGACTTGGCATCTTCCTGAGGACATGTCTACACATTCATTTTGGTCAGGTCAGGCTCGCCCTCGTCTTTAAATACACCAGGACTATTGTCCGGGGCAGCCTAGTTTCTCCAGTGATCCAGATTCAGCCAAGCAGGGTTTCAGAACTCCCGACTTGGTCAGTTTGAGATCTTCTGGATTTCTCCTGAAGGAGTGATGGAGCGCACAGTCCTGTCTTTTCTTCATAAGGTGGTTTCTGCCTTCCATCTCATTCAACCTTTGTCTCTTCCCGCCTCTGGGACATTCATTATGTACTTCTATACTATTTAAAAGTGATCAGTGAGTTCCATTGGTCAGCTCTTTGCTTCATGCTTTGCTCGGGACCTTAGGAAGGTAATGCAGCTTCCAAAGCCACGCTGGCTTGCCATTTTTAGATTGGCAGATGCTGGCGTAGCAGGGCAATGTCTGCGGCAACCCACTGAGCTGAAGTGACTTCCTGTATAGCCTCAGGCACTGGAAAAGACTGAAGCGGACTTCTAGTGCTCGCCATTTTAAGATTAGCAGATGTGGCGGTGGCAAGATCAGAAGCAGACATATTCAGAATCTAGAGAACCTTTGGTATACAGGAAGGCAATTCCTTACGAGACACCCACACTGTGGTGGGATCATCTGATTCCTGACCTGCTGAGTAGAAATGCCTTCCGGTATAGCCTCATGTTGTCCTTTTGCTGGTCGCAAGAGAGAGGATCTGGTTTTGAGAGCTGTGGTGGCTATTAGCTGAGAGAGGCAATTTCTTCAGCTGGCCTCTACATGGGACAGTCTCTCCCGTTACAGGTGGCAACGCTTTCGTCCAGAGCGCAGTTGACTCCCTTTTCCGAGTCCCATCTAGCTTCCGTGCCTGCCTTTTGCAGTTTGGCCACTTGGTCCTGCTGTGGACGGCTTTTGCAGATCACCCACTTGATCTGCTGTCCTTCCATAGCTAGGCATTGCAGGCTTGCCATGGCAGCACTAGGCATTGCAGGCTTGCTGTGGCAACGTGTGGCCGCGACCTGTTGAACATCTCTCCAGTCTGCTGAGGTTGTAGTACCTTGCCTCACTTGAGAACTACTTTGGTACATCCCACAAGTCTCTGGATTGATCTGTGGGACATTATGGAAGGTAAAATTACTCCTTATAATTTTCTTTCCATTAGTCCCAACAGATAAATCCAAAGGCCCGCTCTTTGTTGTTCTGGGTTGAGTGTTTTCTTCTAGCTGCTTCAATTTCATCAGATTCCTTCATTTGATTTTGGCGACAACCAGACCCCACCCCCACCCCAACAAAAAACAAAAAGAAAACTAAATCAAAATCAACATGAAATCGTCGGTTATCCTCCTGCAGGAGCGGTTGAGGAGCCTACTTGGGCTTTATGCAGGCAAGAGAGGACTTACGTAGTTGGATTTCCTCTTCCTTCTTCCACTGCTTTATCGACAATACTGAGGTTAAGGTGGTTGCACATGACCACATATATAGTAAACCTCTGAAGTTCTCTCTGTCTCCACCTGCTGGTAGAGGGACATAACCCACAAGTCTCTGGATTGATCTGTTGGGACTAATGGAAAGAAAATTATCAGGTAAGGACTAATTTTACCTTGGTGCTTATTCAATGCAGTAACAAATTTTGTGACAATTGTATAAAGAACCAGTGCAACCTAAGTCCCCAAAAACTGTTGAAAGGCTCAGTAAAGGCATCTTGTAATATTTAATTAATAATGCCTTCTTTATAGTTTTTGCTTCTCAACTTGTGTGTTGCATTTCTTGGCTTCGGTTTTGTAATTTTAATTGTGACTCCATTGTTAATTTAGTTTCAGAACTGTTTGTGTACCTTTTGGCTTACAATGAATGATATGTTTCATTGTGTGAGGTTTTGTGAATATCATAAGATGGAATCGGGGCATTTTGATTAATGGGAAAAAACTTCAGCTGTTTGCCAAGATACTTTACCAGGTTGGCCTATTATAAAATAATTATGTATGTAGTATTTGGTTATGATTTTGCCTTATTTCAACTATATGTTTGTTTGCTGTAACAATGTTCTTTAAAATGGAGCCAGTAAGGAAGTACTGATTTTTTTTTTTTAACTGCAAAGTCAAGCGGTTTCATGGTAGTTTATTTGGAAATATTAGTTTTTAATTTTTATTATTTTTTTAGGTGGCATTACTTGCATTAGATCTTCTGAGTGCCTTAGCAGACAGATTATTAGATCGCTTCAAAACCTGTTTGGGAACTGGTAAGTAAAAAAAAAAAAAAAAAGATAACGTTTTCTTAAATGAATATTTATTTCTTAATAATTTTTTATATAGCCCTCAAATGCTCTGCTGCTATTACCCATCACTGTTCAAAGTGTATGTTGTCATCCTTTTGAAACTATTTGCACCCTTGAGAGGCCACAGCTGGATGAGGAATACATAGCTTTGGAAGTTTCAGATCAACCATTTCACGGAGGGACAGTGATTTTGAGAATAGGGACACCTTCTCATATCTGGAGGTTTCTTGCTCTTGCAAGCCTGTGGTAGCTCTGAGAACATGCACTCACCAGGCTGCAGTGCTTCTTGTTAGTCCCTATAGCTCTTGCATGCCTATAATGAGAGAAAAAATTTCCATGCTGCAGATCATGAGAAGGCAGGTTTCCACCATCATAATAATTTTTCTCTGAGGACAAGCAGGCTGCTTGTTCTCACATGTGGGTCGATGTCTGTGTCGGCCCGGGAACTGGCATTTGGCAAGCAAATATAAAAAAATCTTGCCAGAAGTCTTCTGGTGCGCATGCGCATGACAGATTTCCAGCCCGTCGCGTGAGTGTTCCTGCTCAGTTATTTTTTTTCCGCATTGAGGTGCGGTTGAGTTTTTTTCCCTACTCCTCTCAGGCCAGGAAAGAGTTTCTGTCATTTTGAGGTTTTGCCTTATTTTATTATTATTTATTTTTTTAAAAACAAATTTACAGTTAAAAAAAAAAACCTAACAACTTCCCATAGTTTTCTTTATTTTTTGTTCTTTTAAAGTTTCCTTTGTTTTTCGACGAGGCCAGCTTAGGCCGCGCGGTCGGGTTGTTCCCTTCTTTTCGTGCCCTTTTTTTCTTTTAACAGGCACAATCGCGTCTTTTGAGTTTTGAAAATTTGCAAGAGTACCACATGAGGCTGGACTGGATCGTGAGATTGAAAAATTCAACATTTGAGCTAAATACTCGTTTCAAGTTTTGATGAATGTGAAATTCATGTCTCTAATACAAGTGTTTGTGGTGGCAGATGACTATGCATTTATGAATGATTTATAGTGTGGAGTTTTTTTTGTGAAGACATATGATTGCTACAGTTCCCTCATTATACCAAAGGTGTGTCCTTTAAGAACGAGGAGTATCCGAATTTTCTGAAGTCTTTTTTTTTTCTCCACAATTTTTTCATGATTGGCTGGCTATATTTGCCCCCAAACACGTAGTATGTAAGGTAGAATTTTTTTTGAGTTTTGTTGATTATTGGTTCTACCTATTCCAGATATATAAACAGGAAGAGGAGGATCCAGGTACTTTCTTCTGATGAGTCCTATGGGATTCCTTCTGAACCTTTCCCTGCACCAGAAAGGTGTCATGACGGTGGTCATGATCCCTCTCTACTCACCTTATGTCCCGATGGTCAGCTGCTGAGCTTGCTACTGTCTGCATTGCTTCTTTCTTGTGTGTTTCAAGCCTCACTTTGGTGTATTCAGTGTATTTCCTGCCTCTGTCCTGTTAATAAGGAAGTGGTGCACTTTCATTCAGTGCTTTTGCAATGCCAAAGGTCTCCAGGTTAGTCCGTGTGTAGTGTAGCACTTCTGCCTTGTTCTAGTCTGTATGCCTGTGGGCACTTCTGCCTTGATTTCTTGTTGCATTGTTCATAGCCTGTGTGCCTGGGGGCACTTCTGTCTTGATACTTGTTTAGGGTGCCTGTGTGCACTTCTGCTTCTGTTCTTCTCGGTCTGTGTGCTAGGTTCAGCCTTCAGCCATAGTTCTGTTGTTTGTTTGTTTGTGTGGGTCAGCTTTGTGTCCTGCCTAGTCTGCCTTGCTTGTTCTAGTCCCCTCTGCCTTAGCTTCAGCCTTAGTTCTGTAGTTTGTCTGTGTGGGTCAGCTTTTGTATCCTGCTTGTGTCTGCCCAGTTTGTCTTCAGCTCCAATCCCCTTCCTGCTTGTCTCTGCCCTGTTTGCTTTCAGCTTCTGTTCCTGCCAAGCTTGTTTGAGTATCCTGAATCCTGTTCCAGTATCCTGAATCCTGTTCCTTCCATGCTTGTTTGAAAATCCTGAATCCTGCTTGAGTATCTTGAATCCTGTTCTTTCCACCCTTGTTTGAAAATCCTGAATCCTGCTTGAGTATCTTGAATCCTGTTCCTGCCAAGCTGTTTGAGTATCCTGACTCCTGTTCCTGCCAAGCTTGTTCCAGTATCCTGAATCCTGTTCCAGTAAGCCAAGTCCCGTCCCAGCATCTGGTTCCAGCCAAGTCAAGCTTGTTAGTCCAGACCTGCTTGGGGGTTTTTGCCTCCTGCTGCCGCTTGACGACTGTAGGCCAAGGGCTCACGTTATTCCAGAGTTCGTGATTGTTTGTTTAAAGCCTGGGACTGTGACAAAAGGAGACTTTCTCCACCAGAGAGTCTATCCTTTACCTCCTTTTTCCGGGAAATGGCTGCGGCTATTCCCTTCCCTATGGAGGTTGAGGATGAGCCCAGGGCTGAGATGCTCGAGGTCCTGGATTATTCTTCTTCACCTAGAGAGGCTGCAACGGCTCCTTTGCATAATGTACTGAAGGAAGTCCTTATGCAAAACTGGTCGTTCCCTCTGTCTAATCCCGTGATCCCTGAAAGGACTGAATCCCAATATCGGATCCCGGGGAGCCTGGATTGATGAAGTCTCAGCTACCTCACAATTCCATGGTGGTGGACTCTGCTCTCAAAAGAGCCAGAGTACTAGGAACTATGCCTCGGCCCCCAGGCAGAGAATCTAGAACCTTGGATCTTTTGGGAGGGAAGGCCGCTATGCTCACTTCCAAATCCAGACATACCAGCTCTTCACGAGCAACCACTTGCGGAACTCAGTGAGGCAACTGTCTAGCTTGGTTGATGCACTCCCTCTGGAGCAGGCCGAGCCTTTTTGCCAGGTGGTCAGGCAGCAGAAGGCGTGTCGAAAATTCCTGGCCAGGGGTACGTTCGACACTTTTGATGTAGCATCCTGGATCGCTGCCCAAGGTATAGTGATGCACAGACTGTCATGGCTGTGTGTCTCTGACCTGGATCATTCGGTCCAGCAGCGGATGGCGGATGTTCCTTGCCGGGGGGATAACCTTTTTTGATGAGAAAGTAGAGGATGTGGTTGACCAGCTCAAGAAGCACAATGATGCTATGGATTCTCTCTCCCGCCGGGCGTCTTCTGCTACTACCTCCTCATCTAGGAGGTTTTTTGGAGGGAAGAGGAGTGCTCCTTATTCCTATGCTAGGCGTAGGTACACTCCTGCTTCTCGGCAACCTGTCCAGACTCAGTCCCAGCACGCTTGTTCTCGTCACCAGCATGCGCCTAAGGCCTCTGCGGCTCCCCAGCAAAGGATGGGGCGGGGCTTTTGACTGGCTCCAGTTCAGCATAGCCTCAGTAAATGTGGAGTCCATGCGAATGACTATTTGGGTGCTAGAACTACTGGGGGTTCGTCATAATTATCCCAAGTCCCATCTCACCCCAGTCCAAGCATTGGAATTCATTGGAGCCCTGTTGAACACTCAAGACAGCTCGAGCTTATCTTCCTGAGACAAGGGCGGACAATCTTCTGTCCCTGGTGTCCATGGTTCGAGCGTCTTACGGCTCGGCAGATGTTGAGACTTCTGGGGCACATGGCCTCCACAGTTCGTCACGCCCATGGCACATCTGCATATGAGATCAGCTCAATGGACCACTAGCTTCCCAATGGTTTCAAGCTGCGGGGGATCTAGAGGATGTCATCCAACTGTCCACCGCTTTCGGAATTCTCTCACTGGTGGACGATTCGATCCAGTTTGACCATGGGACGACCATTCCAAGTTCCTCAGCCATGAAAAGTGCTGACATGCATCTCTCCTGGGGTGGGGAGCTCATGTAGATGGGCTCCACACTCAGGGAGCCTGGTCCTTTCGGGAATTAAGAGCAATCTGGAACACTCTAAAGTCTTTCAGAGATAGGCTGTCCAACCAAATAATTGTAATTCAGACAGACAATCAGGTTGCGATGCATTAA
This sequence comes from Microcaecilia unicolor, assembly GCF_901765095.1. NCBI lineage: Eukaryota > Metazoa > Chordata > Amphibia > Gymnophiona > Siphonopidae > Microcaecilia > Microcaecilia unicolor. The sequence goes on along the minus strand of NC_044031.1, from coordinate 194,194,726 downwards.
ACCAACAACAGGGGTGCACCGTATCTCGCCCTCTGTGTCAGGAAGCCCTCCAGAGGTGACTTTGGGCTCGCCGTCATGGCATGTTCTTCCAAGCCAAATATCTGGCAGGTGTAAACAACAGTCTGGCCGACAGGTTGAGCAGGATAATGCAACCTCATGAGTGGTCACTGAACATGGACGTAGTCCGCAAGATCTTCTGAGTGTGGGGCACCCCCTCGGTGGATCTTTTTGCCACTCAGATCAATCGCAAAGTCCCTCAGATCTGTTTAAGGATTTAGGCCTATGACAGACTAGCGTCAGATGCCTTTCTTCTGCATTGGGGGACAGGCCTTCTGTATGCGTGTCCTCTCATACCTCTAGTGGGGAAGACTTTGCTGAAACTCAAGCAAGACTGTGGAACCATGATCCTGATTGCAGCCTTCTGGCCGCATCAGATTTGGTTCCCTCTTCTTCTGAAGTTGTCCTCCGAGGAAACCGTGGAGATTGGACTGTTTTCCAGCCCTCAGAATGAGGGGTCGCTTCTACATCCCAACCTCCAGTCTCTGGTTCTCACGGCCTGGATATTGAGAGCTTAGAATTTGTCTCCTTGGGTCTTTCAGAGGGTGTCTCCTGAGTCTTGCTTGCTTCCAGAAGAGATTCCACGAAGAGGTGTTACTCTTTCAAATGGAGGAGGTTTGCCGTCTGGTGTGACAACAAGGCCCTAGATCCTCGTTCTTGTCCTACACAGACCCTGCTTCAATACCTTCTACACTTGTCAGAGTCTGGTCTCAAGACCAACTCCGTAAGAGTTCACCTTAGTGCGATTAGTGCTTATCATCGCCGTGTAGAGGGTAAGCCTATCTCTGGGCAGCTTTTAGTTGTTCGATTCATGAGGGGTTGCTTTTGTCAAAGCCCCCTGTCAAACCTCCACCGGTGTCATGGGATCTCAACGTTGTTCTCACCCAGCTGATGAAAGCTCCTTTTGAGCCACTGAATTCCTGCCATATGAAGTACTTGATCTGGAAGGTCATTTTCTTGGTGGCTGTTACTTCAGCTCGTAGAGTCAGTGAACTTCAGGCTTTGGTAGTGCATGCACCTTATATCAAGTTTCATCACAACAGAGTAGTCCTCAGCACACACACTAAGTTCCTGCCAAAGGTGGTGTTGGAGTTCCATCTGAACCAGTCAATTGTCTTGCCAACATTCTTTCCCCGTCCTCATACCCGCCCTGGCGAAAGCAGGTTGCACACCTTGGATTGCAAGAGAGCATTGGCCTTTTATATGGAGTGGACAAAGCCCTTTATACAGTCTGCCCAGTTGTTTGTTTCTTTTGATCCCAACAGGAGGGGAGTCGCCATCGGAAAACGCACAATCTCCAATTGGCTAGCAGATTGCATTTCCTTCACTTACGCCTAAGCTGGGCTGACTCTGGAGGGCCATGTCATGGCTCACAATGTTAGAGCCTGGCTGCATCAGTGGCTCACTTAAAGTCAGCCTCCTTTGAGGAGATTTGCAAGGCTGCAATGTGGTCATCAGTCCACACATTCACATCTCACTACTGCCTCCAGCAGCATACCCGACACGACAGTCAGTTTGGGCAGTCAGTGCTGCAGAATCTGTTCGGGGTTTAGAATCCAACTCCACCCCCCTAGACCCATTTTTGTTCTGTTCCAGGCTGCACTCTGTTAGTTGATTTTGGTTTCAGGTCAATCTATGTTATGTCCTCGTCGTTGCGAGTGCCAGTTGACCAATATTCATTGTTATGAATAAACCTGGTTGCTAGGGATACCCCACATGTGAGAACAAGCAGCCTGCTTGTCCTCGGAGAAAGCGAAGATACATACCTGTAGCAGGTATTCTCCGAGGACAGCAGGCTGATTGTTCTTACAAACCCGCCCGCCTCCCCTTTTGAGTTGTTGTTTGGTTATTATTTGCTTTTGATTAACTGAGCGGCAACGCTCACACGACGGGCAGGAAATCGGTCCGCGCATGCACGGTGCACCAGAAGACTCGGGCAAGATTTTTAAATATTTTCCTTGCAAAATGCCGGTTCCCGGGCTGACGCAGACGTCGACCCACATGTGTGAACAATCAGCCTGCTGTCCTTGGAGAATATCTGCTACAGGTATGTATCTTCGATAAATCTGAATAAGTGGGAAAAGCATGCAGAGCAGAGTTCATGGAATTCTTGCTAATCCCTCTGACTTGTAGATAGAGGTCTAAAATTTATCTTCTGCTCCTGTGTATGTCTGTGTGGGGGGAGGGGTAGAATCATGAAGTGCGAATAAATAATGCTAGTTAGCAGTGGGGGAGGGAGAAAGATTCTTAGGATTGAAAGCAGTGGTATCATCGTATTATGTTCCAAGATGGCAGCATATAACTACCTATATGATTTATAGTAGTAGTAGTAGTAGTAGTAGTAGTAGTAGTAGTAGTAGTATATGTGGTTGGCAAGACAAGTTGCCACTGTGCTGTTGATGATGCCAGTGTTTAATCATGAAGATGTGGAACCTGCACAGTGTGTCAGATACAACTGTGGCCACCTTGGTTGCCAGTAAAGGTCTTCATCTGCTGATATTTACATAAGTACATAAGTAATGCCACACTGGGAAAAGACCAAGGTTCCTTCGAGCCCAGTATCCTGTTCACGACAGTGGCCATTCCAGGACTTGTCCTTTAGGAAACCGTCTAACCCCTTTTTAAACTCTGCCAAGCTAACCGCCTTCACCACGTTCTCTGGCAAGGAATTCCAGAGTTTAATTATGCGTTGGATGAAGAAAAAATTTCTCCGATTTGTTTTAAATTTACTACACTGTAGTTTCATCGCATGCCCCCTAGTCCTAGTATTTTTGGAAAGCATGAACAGACGCTTCACATCCACCTGTTCCACTCCACTCATTATTTTATATACCTCTATCATGTCTCCCCTCAGCCGTCTCTTCTCCAAGCTGAAAAGCCCTAGCCTCCTTAGTCTTTCTTCATAGGGAAGTCGTCCCATCCCCGCTATCATTTTAGTCGTCCTTCGCTGTACCTTTTCCAATTCTACTATATCTTTCTTGAGATGCGGCGACCAGAATTGAACACAATACTCAAGGTGCGGTCGCACCATGGAGCGATACAGCGGTATTATAACATCCTCACACTTGTTTTCCATACCTTTCCTAATAATACCCAACATTCTATTTGCATTCTTAGCCGCAGCAGCACACTGAGCAGAAGGTTTCAACGTATCATCAACAACACCACCTAGATCCCTTTCTTGGTCCGTGACTCCTAACGTGGAACCTTGCATGACATAGCTATAATTCAGTTTCCTCTTTCCCACATGCATTACTTTGCACTTGCTCACATTAAACGTCATCTGCCATTTAGCCGCCCAGTCTCCCAGTCTTGTAAGGTCCTTCTGTAATTTTTCACAATCCTGTCGCGAGTTAACGACTTTGAATAACTTTGTGTCATCAGCAAATGTAATTACCTCTCTAGTTACTCCAATCTCTAAATCATTTATAAATATATTAAAAAGCAGCGGTCCTAGCACAGACCCCTGAGGAACCCCACTAACTACCCTTATCCATTGTAAATACTGCCCATTTAACCCCACTCTCTGTTTCCTATCCTTCAGCCAGTTTTTAATCCACAATAGGACATTTCCTCCTATCCCATGACCCTCCAATTTCCTCTGTAGCCTTTCATGAGGTACCTTGTCAAACGCCTTTTGAAAATCCAGATACACAATATCAACCGGCTCCCCTTGTCCACATGTTTGTTTACTCCTTCAAAGAATTGAAGTAAATTGGTGAGGGAATATTTCCCCACACAAAAGCTGTGCTGACTTGGTCTCAGTAATCCATGTCCTTGGATGTGCTCTGTAATTTTGTTTTTGATAATGGCCTCTACCATTTTCCCCGGCACCGACGTCAGACTCACCGGTCTATAATTTTCCGGATCTCCCCTGGAACCTTTTTAGAAAATCGGCGTTACAATGGCCATCCTGCAATCTTCCGGTACCACGCTCAATTTTAAGGATAAATTGCATATCACTAACAGTCGCTCCGCAAGCTCATTTTTCTGTTCTATCAGTACTCTAGGGTGAATACCATCCGGTCCAGGAGATTTGCTGCTCTTCAGTTTGCTGAACTGCTCCATTACGTCCTCCAGGTTTACTGTGAAGTCAGTAAGTTTCTCCGACTCGTCCGCTTGAAATACCATTTCCGGCACCGGTATCCCACCCAAATCTTCCTCGGTGAAGACCGAAGCAAAGAATTAATTAAATCTCTCCGCTATGTCTTTATCTTCCTTGATCGCCCCTTGTACCCCTCGGTCATCCAGCGGCCCAACCAATTCTTTTGCTGGCTTCCTGCTTTTAATATACCGAAAAACATTTTTGCTATGTTTTTTTGCCTCTAATGCTATCTTTTTTTTTTTCGTAATCTCTCTTGGCCTTCTTTATCTGCGCCTTGCATTTGCTTTGACATTCTTTATGCTGCTTCTTGTTATTTTCAGACGGTTCCTTCTACCATTTTCTGAAGGCGTTTCTTTTAGCCCTAATAGCTTCCTTCACCTCAGTTTTCAACCATGCCGGCTGTCTTTTGGACTGTCGTCTTTTTTTCCTAATTCGCGGAATATGTTTGGCTAAGTTGCTAAGTTACTTGTAAATTGCTGTGCTAGGTTACTGAACAGCAGTATATCAGCTGAACTAAACTAAGGTAAAATGAATCCTTACCTGATCATTTTCTTTCCATTAGTCCCAACAGATCAATCCAGAGACGAGTGGGTTATGTCGCCTCCACCAGCAGGTGGAGATAGAGAGATCTTCAGAGGTTTAGTGTTGCCTTAGCATCAGCAGCAGATGAATCCAGGAGTAGGTGGGTTGTATCTGCCTACCAGCAGGTGGAGATAGAGTACACTGAACAGAAAGCAGTGACACTGGACGCCCAGCTCCTTGTCTCTTCAGTATATCTCTATCTCCAGCAGGTGGTGGACTGATTCTTCCCAGCTCCTGGATTCTTGGGGAGCTCCTAGGCTGTTTGGCCAGTTGAACGTGGGGATATCTGGCTAAGGGTGCCAACCTTGAGGACATACTTGTGCTGCAGGTCCCTGTCCTACCCCTTTCTCCCCCGGCTCTCTGTTGCCTTCCTTTCCTAGTGGCCTTAAAAAAAAAAAAAAAAAATCTCTCCTCACAACCTTTGTAGCTGACAGCTGGTTAAGAAAAAAAAGAAGAAACTGAGAATTATTTGTAAGCTCTTGTGGAGCTTGCTGCCTTTTTTTTAGAGGTTTCTGTCAGGCTGTGTGGAGGACGGGAGCACCGTTTGGGCTCCCTCAGAGAGTGACCACCGCTTATTAGCTTTCCTTCCAGTGCTGGAGAGTACTTTGCTACTTTTTTCGATGTCTGGTGCGGCGGTGTCGACGGGAGGACGGTTTTCTCAATGGCAGCAGAGAAAGTGAAACGGTGTTCCCGCTGTGTCTCTTGCCGTTCTGCAGTGGGAACCTGCTTGGCACACTGTTTGGATGCGGCTTCGGTGGCAGCAGAGTCTTTGGAGCCAGTGGGTGAGTCTTCCCGCACTTTAGATCATACGGCCTGCATTTCAGTGGTGGCTTCTGATACGCCTTTGGAGCCTGCGCATTTCTCTTCCTCTGAGTCTTCCCTCCTTCCTGGTTTGGTGGGCGCTGGGGGCAACAGCGCTGGGGCGGCTTTGGGTTCTTTTTTTGGTGTGGTTCACCCTTCTGTGGCTGAGATGGAATTCTCCCCAGATTATATTCTTTTGCTTCACCAAGCTTATTTGCTTAAGAAAGGTATGCCTATGGGGCCTTCTCCTTTTCCTCAGGCCTCTTCGGAAGCCAGGGAAGACCCTTCCTGCTCATGGTGATTGTGGTTCTACCTTGTACCCAGAAGAAATGGCGGTTAAGCGCAGGCGCTTATCTTCTTTCCCTGATGGAGGGTCTATTGCCCCTGTTTCTTCTCCACCTTCAGGTTTAATGGGGTCTGTAGAATCTTCTAGAACCTCTAAACGAGGATTTTGAGGAGGGGGAGCCTCTGCTTGGGGAACCGGCGTCCCCTCTCTGGGTGATTGTAGTTACAGATGCCAGTCTCTTGGGATGGGGAGCTCATTGTCTTTACCGGGTGGCCCAGGGACAGTGTCTCAGATGGAGACGAAGTGGTCCATCAACAGATTGGAATTGAGGGCAGTCAGCCTGGCTCTCAAGAAATTTTAGGATCTTCTGGAAGGTCAAGCAGTTCGAGTTCTATCAGACAACTCCACAGTGGTGGCTTACATCAATTGCCAGGGAGGCACTCAGAGTGTAGCCTTGGCTTCTGAAGCGTCCGATCTACTTCAATGGGTGAAGACTCATCTTCTTTGTCTCTCAGTGGCTCATATTGCAGGTCAGAGCAGTGTGCAAGCCGACTTTCTCAGCCGTCATCTCCTAGATTCGGAGGAGTGGGAACTGGTGACGGATTCTGTAATTACCACTTTGCTTCATGCTTGCAAATGTTCCATGACTTTGGCTTATGCCAGGGTGTGGCGTACATTTGAGGTGTGTGCCGAGCATTCATGGTCTCCCTTTAAGGCGACTGTTTCCCAGATCTTGGCTTTTCTGCAGGATGGTCTATAAAAGGCAGTGGTGTAGCCAGACTGCCACTTTTGGGTGGGCCTGAGCCCAAAGTGGGTGGGCACAAAATTTTCTCTTTACCCCCCTCCCCCAGCAAAATTTAGTCACACTAATCAGATGCATTTGTCACAAAGGGGTAAAGTGCTGCTTTTCAGTGCATCAGGTTTCAGAAAATAATTTATTTAATAGCCTAACATCCTTTTCAATGAGCTTTCAGAGGCCAAAACCTCCTGCCTCAGGTCAGTATATTGCTGTTATGGTATCCTCTCATGACCTAAGGAAGTATTGGTCTCTGAAACGTTATTAACACAGGTACCATATTACTTGATCCTAAATTAAAAATAAAATTATTTTCTTTACCTTTGTTTTATGGCCATTTTACTTTTTCTCATTGTGTTGCTCCCAGTCTCTAGATTCTGTTTTCCTTCATGTTCGTTTAACTCTTCTGTGTCATTTGTCATTTTTCTCTCCTTTTTGTTTACTTTCTTCAATATTTTTCAGCCTCTCTCTCTGTCCAGATTTAATTCATTCTTACTATCCATTTAATTTCCTTCTTTTTCCTTCATCTACCTATGGCTTTTCATCTTTTTCTCACCTTTGTTCTCCCCATGCCCAGGGCCGGTCAAACCCGGTAAGCGGGGTAAGCACCGTAGAGGGGACGTCTGCCTTCAAGGGCGCCGCTGCGCTGCCATACCGCGCCGCCATACCGCGCCGCCCTTGGGGGTTTAAATCTTTTATTTACCTCTGTCCCAGCGGCCGCGTCATTTCAAAGCCTTGCCCGTCTCTAGCCTTCCCTCCCTTCGTGAGTTTGTTCCTTCAGAGTCCCGCCTTCTGACGTCATTTCCTCTTTCCTCGAGGGCGGGAATCTGAGGGAACGAACTCACGAAGGGAGGCAAGGCTTTGAAATGACACGGCCGCTGGGTTGGAGGTAAATTAAAAAAGACTTGAACCACGCAGGGTGACAAGAAGAAAAAGGGGGATGTTGGGGGGAGAAGAGGACAGAAATGCGGGGCGGGGCGGGCACCAGCTGATAGTCTGCAGGGGGGCACCAGAGACCCTAGGACCGGCTCTGCCCATGCCCCTTTTTCTTATTCTCCAGTCTTTCTCCACTCCCCTTTTCCATCCAGCAGCTCTCCTCTTTCTCTCCCCATCCTTCCAATGTCTCCCCTCTTTCTTTCTGCATCCTTCCATCCAGTGTCTTCTCTTTCTCCCTACCCTTCCATTCAGCGTCTTCCCTCTTTCTCTCTCCCCATCCTTCCACCCATCTACCCTCTCTCCTGATCCTTCCATCTATTGTCTCTCTCTCCTTCCTTCTATCCAGTGTCTCTCTCTCTCTACCCTTTTCTGTTCAGTGTCCCTTCTCTCTCCATGTCCTTCCAATATCTCTCTGCATCCATTCATCCATCTCCCCCTTTCTCTCCTCATCCTTCCATCTGTTTTCCCTCTTTCTCTCCCCATCCTTCCATCCGTCTACCCCCCTCTCCCGATTCTTCCATCCAGTGTCTCTCTCTCTCTCTATCCCCTTCTTTCTATCCAGGCCCGCCCACCCAACACAGACCTGCCAAGTCTCCCATGAAACACGCGGTGCCAGCTTCCACTTCCGGCCACTGCTGCTTCTCCTGTTGAGCAGCAGCGCCCGCTACAAAAACAGAGGTAATTTAAAGAAGCAAAAATGTTTTTAAAAAGCAAGCGCGTCACCACAGGCAGCCATCAAGCATTGGCTGTCGGCTGTGCAGCCGCTCCTCTTACCTCTCACGTCACTGCCCCTGGAGTAAGACCCCGGAGGAGCGCAGCGATGTGAGAGGCGAGAGGAGCGCAGCGACGTGAAAGGCAAGAGGAGCGGCTGCAGAGCTGACAGCCAATGCCTGATGGCTGCCTGCGGTGCTGCGCTTGCTTTTTAAAAACATTTTTTCTTGTTTAAATTACCTCCTTTGTTTTTGTAGCGGCCGCTGCTGCTCAACAGGAGAAGCAGCAGTGGCCGGAAATGGGAGCTGGCGCCGTGTGTTTCGCGGGAGACTTGGCAGGTCTGTGTTGGGTGGGCAGGCCTGGAGGGAAAGTGGCTGGGCCTGGGCCTGTCCAGGCCCGCCCCTGACAGCCAGACCAGCACCGATTGGAGGGCCATGAAAGACTGGGTGGGCCTGAAGCCCGCCTGTAGCTACGCCCCTGAGAAAAGGTGTTGTCTTATAACTCTCTTTGGGTGCAATTCATGGCTCTTGCCTGTTTCCGGGTGCGTATAGCCGGTGCTTCACTCGCAGCTCATTTGGACGTGGTATGTTTTTTGAAAGGTTCTCTTCACCTCTGTCCTTCCCTTTGGTGTCCTTGTCCATCTTGGAAGTTAAATTTGGTCCTTAGTGCGTTACATGGCCCACCTTTTGAACCGTTGCATTCCGCTTCGGATAAAGATCTCACTTTGAAGACGGTGTTTCTGGTGGCTATTGCCTCAGCGCACAGAGTTTCGGAATTGCAGGCCCTATCGTGTCGAGAGCCCTTTCTGCAGTTCTCAGGATCTGGCTTCACTTTCAGAACAGTTCGTTCCTTTTTGCCCAAGGTGGTGTCAGCCTTTCATTTAAATCAGCCTCTTTTTCTTCTTTTCGGAGAGCGGAGTTTCCTGAAAACTTTGCATGATTTCATCTTTTAGATGTTCGTCGTTCTCTGCTCCAGTATCTTAATGTGACTAATGAATTCTGTTGCTTGGATCATCTGTTTTTTTTTTTCTGGTCCCAGATGGGATTATGCTGCATCCACAGCAACGATTTCACGTTGGCTTAAAGAAGCCATTTCTTCTTTGTACCTGGTGAAGGGTTCTGTTCCTCTGGAGGGTTTGCGAGCCCATTCGACTAAGGCACAGGCTGCTTCTTGGGCGGAAACAGGAGTGCTTTCCTTGGATTACATTTGTCGAGCAGCTACCTGGGCCTTTCACCATTTGTTTGTTAAGCACTATCGGTTTGATGTAGAGGTGAGGAAGGATTCTCGTTTTGGGACGGTGCTCTCTCGGGGAGCAGCGGCTTCCCACCCTATTTAAGGGATTGCTTTGATACATCCCACCAGTTCCTGGATTCATCTGCTGCTGATGCTAAGGAAGGTAAAATTATGTCTTACCTGATAATTTTCTTTCCTTTAGTCGCAACAGATGAATCCAGGATCCCTCTCTTTCTTGGTTTCCTGATATCTCGCCTTAATTCCTGAACTTTTCAGACATTTAATCAAAGAAAGAAGAACAGTTTGACAGAAGTTGGTAAATTACAATTTTTAGTTCAACTCCTTTGAGTTTTTGAGTCACAGTTTATTCGAGTTTCAGGTTTGTTCTTTGGCTGTTGCCATTTTGTTGTGAGGAAGTGTTTTTTCCTTTCTTACTCCTTTCCCCTGCTTTGGGATACGACCTATACTGAAGACACAAGGAGCTGGGCGTCCAATGTCACTGCTTTCTGTTCAGTGTTCTCTATCTCCACCTGCTGGTAGGCATATATAACCCACCAGTTCCTGGATTCACCTGCTGCAACTAAAAGAAAGAAAATTATCAGGTTAAGACATAATTTTACCATGTGGACCACCTGTGCATCCATCTTAACCTCAGTATTGTCGATACCAAAGCAATGGAATAAGAAGATGAAACCAACATGAAAGTCCTCTACTGCCTCTGTAAAGGCCAAGCAGTCGCCTCCACCGCTCCTGCGGGAGGGATATAGCCAGCGTAGAACGCTGCAGCATGAAGGCTTGTTCAATTTCCTCTGGTTTGTTTTTGCTTTTTTTTTTTTTTTTTTTTGAAAGAGCCTAGACAAACGGGAACATCAAAAAGAGACAGTCAAGATCAACAAAGGGCAGGCCTCTGGATTAATCTAGTGGGACAAATGGAAAGAAAATTATCAGGTAAGGATTAATTTTACCTTCCATAGCATCCAGAGACTTAGTGGGATGTACCAAAGCAGTTCCAAAGTAGGGTGGGCCACTGATATCGAATGAGCCCTAACTGACAGCAGCGCTGCCAGATCCCAAGAACAGAGGCAGATGGAAGGGCGCATCCCAGATAGAACTCACCATCCCGAGACAATTCAAGAAATGCCCTTCTGGACCAGGTGAAGCAATATGACCAATGACATGAAAAAACAGCCAGGGCCCATCACCAGGAAGAGTACCCTGCTACCAGTCAAGGCGCGAAGCCACTTGGTGAACCAATGAGGAAGGCCAACACCTGCAGAAGAAACAGGGTCCAATCTCCCAGGAAGTAACTAACCAAGCCCTGAACTGTGGGAACAACACTGTCATCTGGTGGAGGAAATCCGTCTAGGTTGCAAGAACGCAAGTCTTGACCGGCAGCTGCTGAACTAGACTCTAAAGCTTCAAGAGACAGCGATGGAGTCAGGTGCAACAGCCAGAGTCTCTCTCTCTCAAACATACACTCCGAGGAAAACCTTGCTAGCGCCCGTTTAATTTCTGACAGAAACGGGCCTTTTTTACTAGAATATTTATATTTCTCACAGTGTGGATCATATTTTGTTTCCTTATATTGTTTGAATCAGAAGATTTTCTTTCATGCAGGGCTTCCAAAACTGGGGGTTGCAACCTGGCTGGAAGTATGTCAGCGTGTCATTCTGACATGCCTCAGCGAGTCACTAACAATGCTCCGGCTGCAGCTATGGGGTCATGGCCAAAAAACAATTAGCAAGCTCTGATTAATGTTTTGTTTTGTTTTTTTGTTTTATTTATATTGGAAACAATTATTTTCTGTGTATATTTAGGAAAAATGTAGTAATTAACAAATATGAGGCCACGTGTTTTTTTTTTTTTTTTTACTTTCTTCTTCCAGTAGTAAGGAACTGTTTAAGAACTGAGGTCATGTCTGTTAATGAGCTTTTGAATAAAGGAATTTTTCTGGATCATATGAAACCAACCGATTTTTGGACAGTGCATGTTTTTTAGTAATGGATCATAATTTATTATTTTATTTTACAAACACTTGATATCCTGCAGTGGGCCAAAAATGGCCTTTATGTGGTTTATAGTAAAGCAGTAATTGCATAAAAGAGAGAACAGAAAGAGAAGGAAAAGAAGCATACAGAGTTAGGTGTATATGGGATATGCAAGCTTGAAAAAGTGCATTTTTAAAGCTGCTTTAAACTTTGTGTATGAGTATTCTGAGCGCAGGTGAGAAGGAAGTGAATTCCAGAGCCATGGACCAATGTAACTGAAAGCAGTAGAGTGAGTTAACATCAAGGTGGATAACAGAGGGCGGCAGAAGGTAAAATGTATTAGCAATAGAGGACTGAAGAGATCGTGTAGATGCATATACAGTAGGAGCAGTTGTGAAAAACAGCAGATGGTGGAGAATGAGATTTGAAGACAAAGATACAAAGCTTATACTGTATCTGTGTGGTAAGCGGTAACCAGTGCTCTGCCTGAAGTAAAGGTGAAATGTGATCAAAAGGTTTTGAATGGTAGAGTAGACGAACGGCTGTGGACTGAACCAAATGGAGCCGTTTGAGAGAGGAAAGGAGAAGTCCAGCATAAAGAGAGTTAAAGTAATCAAGATGGGTAACTTGACTGAGAAAGAGAGAGCGTATGGCTGAGATTGAAAAAAGAGAACAAACAGATCATGTCCTATGGAGTGGAAAGAAGGAAGCTTTTATAACTGCATTGATCTGGTCCAGAAAAATGAGATGAGTGTCAAAATGAACCCCAAGAATCTTAACAGAATCCTTAAAAGGGAGAGTCTGATTAGCAATAGTAGGAAGAGAAGGGGCTGGGTGTGATGTGTCAGAATTCCTTGTGTAGGATGTAGGGTAGTGAATATGCTCACATTCCATATCATCAAGCTGATCAATCCATAGACTGGTGGGTTGTGTCCATCTACCAGCAGGTGGAGATAGAGAGCAAACTTTTGCCTCCCTATATGTGGTCATGTGCTGCCGGAAACTCCTCAGTATGTTCTCTATCTCAGCAGGTGGTGGTCACACACAGCAGCAGCTCTGGCTAGGCCTCCAAGCCTAATTTTTAGGTTTTGTTGAGTGCCTGGGGTTGAGGGCTCTTTTGAGCAAGTGCAAACCTGGTGGTGCCAGGTCCCTCCTTTTCTCCCCCCTCCCGCTGGCTCCGTTAAAAAAAAAAAAAATTTTGAACGTCCTTAAAGGCGTTTATTTCGACGTTTATTTAAACGTTTATTGCAGCTACTCACTGGGACACTAGGTCGTTACAGCTCGGAGCGGACAGCAGGTAATTTTTACCTTTTTATAGCGGGCAGGGGGTTCCCCGATTTATCTCCACGTGGCATATGGCGTCGGAGGGCGAGGGCATAAAGAGTCGCTCCCCGGATCGCTTGGGCGCTTCTAGAGGGGATGCGGGGGTCTTAAAGCCTGATTCGCCCTTGTTGGGTGACAGTTTCGTGGCCGATGAATGTCCCGGTCCTTCCTCCGGCGTGGCGATTTTTCCCGCCATAAACGCCCATCCCCCGCTCCTCGCCTCCGCCATCTTGGCCGGCCACGCGGCTCGGACAGCTTCTTCTTGGGCCGCCCTTGAGGTTGGAGACATTAATGCCATAAACGCCCTTAATTTGGGCGACGGCACAAAAGCGGCTAAAGTTAAGCGCCGTTCTTCCCGCGCGGCTGCTTCGCGGAGTGTCGTGCCGGACGCCATCTTGGATGCGCAGCATGTCTCTCCCCCGCTCTTGCGAGCGCCGGTTGAGGGTGCGTCTAGGGCTGTTGCCCAGGCTGCGGAAGTACACAGTCTGGGGGGTTTCTCCCCCGAGTTTGTTTTGCTGCTGCATCAGGCCTTCCTTATGCAAAACGCTGCCCCTGCTCCCTTGTCTGGTAAAGAGGTTGAGGTTCCCAGAGGTAAACGCCCTTGGGTTGATTCACAGGCCTTGGAGGACTTTGTCTCCTCCGATGTAGATGAGGGCAGCGTATCTGAGGTCTCCCAACGGTCCTTTGCGGATTCCTTGGAGGAGACGGATCCCCGCTCGGATGGAGCGGATGACCCCTCTGCAGCGCGGCTTTTTAGCTCAGAGGATTTGTCCAACCTGTTGGTACAGGCCATGGACACTTTGAAGATTTCCTCTCCGGAGGACGTCTCTCCCTCCGCCCCTGTTGGCTCTGCCATTATGCTGGGGACGAAGCGCCCGCCTAGAACCTTCCACATGCATGATGCCATGCACACCTTAATTGCGGCTCAATGGGATGTCCCGGAAGCGAGCCTTAAAGTGGCTAGGGCTATGTCCCGCCTCTATCCTTTGACTGAAAGTGAACGTGAGGCCTATCTGTGGCCTACCGTGGATTCTTTAATCACTGCGGTGACTAAGAAAACGGCGTTGCCGGTGGAAGGTGGCACGGCCCTAAAGGACGCCCAAGACAGAAGATTGGAGGCGGCCTTAAGGTCGTCCTTTGAGGCAGCTGCTTTAAGTTTGCAGGCCTCAATTTGCGGCTCCTATCTGGCCAGGGCGTGCCTGACTATGGTGCAGCGGGCTTTCCCCTCGGATCTTTCCTTGAGGGCTGATTGGCCGGCCCTGGAATCGGGCTTAGCCTATTTGGCAGACTTGCTGTATGATGTCTTGAGGGCCTCAGCGAAAGGCATGGCTCAGACAATCTCTGCGCGGCGGTGGCTTTGGCTGAAACATTGGTCTGCTGACCACGCCTCTAAATCCCGCCTGGCTAGATTGCCTTTTAAAGGCAAGCTGCTCTTTGGGGTCGAGCTGGACAAAATCGTGACCGATCTCGGCACGTCTAAGGGCAAGAAGTTACCAGAGGTCAGGGCTCGGGCTAGTACTCGCCCTGGTACCTCCAGAGGACGGTTTCAGGAAACCCGTCGGTACCGCCCGGGCAGGTCGGGCTCCTCTGCCCCCTCTTCCTTCAAGAGGAACTTCTCCCCCAAGCAGCATTCCTTTCGCAGAGACCGCCGTCCCGGAGGTGCTCCCTCCGGTCCTCCCCCAGGGTCTCGTACCCAATGACGGGGCCTGGGTCCACGCCCCAGTGCAGATTGGAGGACGGCTGTCCTCGTTTATGGGCGAGTGGACCACAATAACTTCAGACGCTTGGGCGCTGGAAGTCATCAGAGACGGCTACAAGCTAGAGTTCTGCCGACCCTTAAAAGACGGGTTTGTACTCTCTCCCTGCAAGTCTCCGGTCAAAGCTGTGGTAGTGCAGCAGACCTTGAACAATCTGATCTGCCTGGGGGGCGGTCGTTCCGGTGCCAGAAAATCAGCTTGGCAAGGGATGTTACTCCTTTTTCTTTGTGATTCCAAAGAAAGGAGGTTCTGTACGGCCTATCCTCGACCTCAAAGGGGTCAATTGGGCCTTGAAAGTTCGGCACTTTCGCATGGAGACCCTCCGCTCTGTTATAGCGGCAGTGAAGGCAGGAGAGTTCCTGGCATCCTTGGACATCAAGGAAGCGTACTTGCATATTCCCATCTGGCCTCCTCATCAACGCTTTCTGCGTTTTGCAGTAATGGGCCGACACTTCCAGTTCAGAGCCCTCCCGTTCGGGTTGGCTACTGCTCCGCGGACCTTCTCCAAAGTAATGGTGGTCTTCGCGGCCTTCCTGAGGAAGGAAGGAGTTCAAGTCCATCCTTATCTGGACGACTGGTTGATCCAAGCCCCCTCTTATGCAGAGTGCGGCAAAGCTGTGAACCGGGTGGTTGCTCTTTTGAGCTCCCTGGGTTGGATCATCAACTGGGAGTAAAGCCAGCTGCGCCCGACTCAGTCCCTGGAGTATCTGGGAGTTCGATTCGACACCCAAGTGGGCAGAGTGTTCCTGCCAGACAATCGGATTGTCAAGTTTCAGGCTCAGGTGGACTAGTTCCTAGTAGCCTCTCCTATTCGGGCTTGGGACTATGTGCAGCTGTTGGGCTCTATGACGGCCACGATGGAAGTAGTGCCCTGGGCAGGGCTCATATGAGACCACTACAACAATCTCTGCTGCTGCGCTGGACTCCGATGTCGGAGGATTATGCTGTGCGCCTTCCCTTGGACCCAGCAGTGCGCAAGGCGCTGAGCTGGTGGACGCAGACAGACAAGTTGTCTGCAGGAATGCCTCTGGTGACCCCGGATTGGATTGTCATCACGACAGACGCCTCTTTGATGGGCTGGGGAGCCCACTGCTTGGGAAGGACAGCGCAGGGGCTCTGGTCTCCTGCAGAGGCAAGTGGTCTATCAACCTCCTGGAACTCAGAGCCATTCGGTTGGTGTTGTTGGAGTTCATCCCGGTACTGGTGTTGAAGCCTGTACGGGTCCTGTCGGACAATGCCACGGCTGTGGCCTATGTCAACCGCCAGGGAGGTACCAAGAGCGCCCCTCTAGCCAAGGAGGCCATGAATCTATGCCAGTGGGCGGAAGCGAACCTGGAACAGCTGTCAGCGGCCCACATTGCCGGAGTCATGAATGTCAAGGCGGACTTTCTTAGTCGCCATACCTTGGAGCCCGGAGAGTGGCAGCTATCTGCTCAGGCGTTCTTGGATATCACGAAGCGCTGGGGCCAGCCGAGCCTAGATCTGATGGCGTCATCGGCCGATTGCCAAGTGCCGCGCTTTTTCAGCAGAGGACGGGACCCTCGATCCCTGGGAGTAGATGCTCTTCTCCAACGGTGGCCGACACAAGAGCTTCTCTATGTGTTCCCGCCCTGGCCCATGTTGGGCAGGGTGCTAGACCGGGTGGCAAAGCATCCCGGCAGGGTAATCCTGGTGGGTCCGGATTGGCCGAGACCTCCCTGGTATGCGGACTTGATCAGGCTCTCAGTCGACGATCCTCTGCGGCTGCCAGTGGAGCAGGGCCTGTTCCATCAGGGTCCCGTGGTGATGGAGGATCCCTCCCCCTTTGGTCTTACGGCCTGGCTATTGAGCGGCAGCGTCTGAGACAGAAGGACTTCTCAGACAAGGTCATCGCCACTATGCTGAGAGCGAGGAAGCGCTGTACTTCTACTGCTTACGCCAGGGTTTGGCGTATCTTTGCAGCGTGGTGTGAAGCAGGCTCACTTTCTCCCTTCACTGCTCCAATTTCTTCAGTGTTGGCGTTCCTGCAAGAAGGTCTGGACAAAGGCCTGTCGCTCAGTTCCCTGAAAGTTCAGGTAGCGGCTCTGGCTTGCTTCAGGGGCCGCCTGAAGGGTGCTTCCCTGGCTTCGCAGCCAGATGTGGTGCGCTTTCTCAAGGGAGTTAATCACCTGCACCCTCCTCTGCACTCAGTGGTGCCTGCGTGGAATCTCAACCTGGTGCTAAGAGCATTGCAGAAGCCGCCTTTTGAACCCTTGTCGAGGGCATCTCTGAAAGACCTGACGTTGAAAGCAGTCTTTTTGGTGGCTACCTCTTCAGCCAGAAGAGTTTCCGAGCTCCAGGCACTCTCATGTAGAGAGCTTTTTCTGCAGTTCACTGAGGCAGGAGTGACTATTCGCACAGTGCCTTCCTTCCTGCCCAAGATTGTTTTTCGCTTCCATGTGATTCAGCAGCTCTGTCTCCCTTCCTTTCGTAGGGAGGTCTACCCAGAGGAATACTCTGCTCTCAATTTCTGGATGTGAGACGAGTCATCATCAGATACTTGGAAGTGACCAATGATTTCCGGAAATCGGATCATCTGTTTGTCCTGTTTACAGGTACTCGTAAGGGTCTGCAGGATTCTAAGCCTGCAGTGGCAAGATGGGCAAGGAAGCCATTGCAGCGGCTTGGGTGGCCGCGGGGAAGGCCCATACCTTTGTCAGGCATTACCGCTTGACTGTGGCTGCTCGGGCGGAGGCCCGGTTTGGAGCTTCAGTGTTGCGGTCAGGGATTTCTATGTCCCGCCCTGGGTGAGTACTGCTTCGGTACATCCCACCAGTCTATGGATTGATCAGCTTGATGATATGGAAGGTAAAATTATGTATCATACCTGATAATTTTCTTTCCATTAATCATAGCTGATCAATCCATAGCCCCTCCCAGATATCTGTACTGTTTATGTTCTGGTTGAATTTTAGGTTCAAGTTTAGCCTTCAGTTACTTCAGGAGGACTTCGTGTTCAAGTTCTTCTTTCACTTGGATTCTTCAAGAGTTGAGACGAGTTTGTGTTACAGTTAGCTGCTGCATTCCTCTCCCCTCCGTTTTACGGGGCTGGATTGAGATTTAAATTCTGCCGGCACTCCCTCCCGCTTCGTGCGGCTGTAGGGCAGCTTTGTACCCCTCCCGCTTCGGCGTTGTTAGGGTCAGTCAGCTCCTCCCGCGGTTGCGGTTGCAGGATAAGCCAGATCCCCCCGCATCGGCGGGTGTGGTGTCCCTCCCCCGCTCCGCGGGGATGAGCTGGACGGATTCCCCTCCCCCACTTGTGTGGGGATGAGCTGGGTTAATTCCCCTCCCCCGTTTCGGCGGTGGTGAGCTGGGCAGAGTGTCCCTTCGTGGGTGTAATTCTCTAAGTGCTGAGTCCTGCGGATGGAGCTTTGATATCGACATACTGAGGAGTTTCCGGCAGCACATGACCACATATAGGGAGGCAAAAGTTTGCTCTCTATCTCCACCTGCTGGTAGATGGACACAACCCACCAGTCTATGGATTGATCAGCTATGATTAATGGAAAGAAAATTGTCAGGTATGATACATAATTTTACCTTTCTTAGTGGTGAGAAAGAGATGATTACTAGACAGCCATACAGAGACTTTTTCCAGATGGAGGTTAAGGTCAATGATATCGGTACTGGTAGAAGGGAGATAATAGAGAATCTGGATATCATCTGCATAACAAAAAGGAAGACTGATTATGTGCTTATGTTATTATATGATTATGTACTTATGTTATGTTATTCTGAGGAGCAGAGCCAAGAAAACATTGAATAAAGTAGGGGCAAAAACAGAACCCTGTGGCACACCTGACAGAATAGGAGCAGGGGGTGAGTGGTTGGAGTTATGACTTACCTGACAAGTACGGTTGGTTAGGTAAGTTTGAAATCAGTGCAAGACAGACTCAGCAATACCAATAGATTGTAGTCAATGAAGAAGAATATAATTTACAAGATCAAAGGCTGAAGACAAGTCAAGTGAGACGAGAATAACTGAAGAGAGTTGATCTAAGGAGTTTCTGATCGAATCATGCAAAGCCACTTGGATTGCACTTGTTTTTTGGATAATGAGTTTCCTGTTAGTAGATCTTTGAATAAACTGTGCGCTGCTATTTTTGTTTTAATGAACTCCAGGCTCATACACAATTTCACCACAATAGAGTAATTCTGCATTTGTATCCCAAGTTCATTCCCAAGGTAGTGTTATAGTTCTATATTAATTAGTCAGTTGTTCTGCAAGCATTTTTCCCAAAGCAACATGCCCATCCCAGTGAAAGCACACTGCATACTTTGGACTTCAAGGGAGCCTTGGCCTTCTATCTAATTTCAGATCAGCTGATGTAAAAAGCCAAGGTAAAATGAAACGATACAGGAATAAGGAAGACACCATTACAGAGTCTGATAATGATGTAGCTAAAGTAAGGAGGAGTCATACCTTGCACCTTTTATTTTAGTTCTCTTTATTGAAACCTCTTTTTTTTGCCCTAAATAATTCAGTGGCAATAGATTGCAGAAAAATAACTGTCACTTTTTGTAGTACTGCTTCGGCAGAAGCCTAATTGGCACTGAATTAGAGAGCTGCACGGCTTCCGTCCCCGCGGGAATCCCGCGGAACCCGCGGGATTCCCGCAGGGACGGAGGCAGTTCCTGCGGGGTTCCCGCGGGGATGGAAGCTGTTCTGCGGGGTTCCCGCGGGGACGGAGTCAGTTCCTGCGGGGTTCCCGCGGGGATGGAACCAGTTCTGTGGGCTTCCCGTGGAATTGTAAGCTCCACCTGCACCAGCCTCTCATCTACCGAATACCAATTTCTTTGAGTGCTGTCTCCTCCTCCTCCTCTTTGCTTTAACAGCATAAATGTGGAAAGTCTTCCATTAAGGAGGTGGTAGAGTCACAAATGATGACGGAATTCAAAAAGGCATGGGATGAACACAGAGGATCTCTAATTAGAAAATGGAAGTTATATAAAACCTAACCTTAAATGGCTGCATGTGTGTGGATGTGTCAAGTGACGCTTAGATGGGGACTCTGGCTGTGATGAACTAGAGCTGATACCTGGCAGACTTGTATGGTCTGTGTCTCATACATGGCAATCTGGTGTAGGATGGGCTGGAAAGGGCTTAGACAGCAACTTCAGTGGCTGGAACATGAGGACAGTGCTGGACAGACTTTTATGGTCTGTGTCCCACAAATGAGAACATGAATAGGCTGGAGTGGGCTTCGATGGCAACTCCAGCAGTTGGAACATAAGGATGGGGCCAGATAGACTTCTGTGGTCTTTGTTCCAGAAACACGAAAGAAAGACCATAATCAAGTATATAATATCACACTCGTTGATTTAATGATGAATTGATCATGAGTGTGACTATTGGGCAGAGTGGATGGACCGTTCAGGTCTATTTGCTGTCACTTACTATGTTACTATTAATACTCTTTGCTCCCAGGCTGGTGCACAGACCTCAGCTCTGACACAGGCACGAGAATCAGATGTCACCTGACCTACTGGCGCGTGCATGTGGCGACCTCTCAGCACACACTGCCAGTGAATCAGAGACAAATCTTACATGTGCGCACCAGAGTGTTCCAAGTTCCAACTTCCGTTCCTTCCTTGCCTACAGTGCTGTGGCTCAAATCCAGAGAGAGACTGAGGGAGCTGACTGGAACTTTCTTTTATGTACTATTAAATTCTTACGGGGATGGGTGGGGATGGTTTAAATTCTTGCGGGGACGGGTGGGGACGGGTTGGGATGGTTTAAATTTTTGCGGGGATGGGTGGGGATGGGTAAGATTCCAGTGGGGATGGGTGGGGACGGGTAAGATTCCAGCGGGGACGGGCGGGGATGGGTAAGATTTCTGTCCCCGTGCAACTCTCTACACTGAATACACTGTGGAATTTAGTGTCAGTCTGTGCTGAAGTGAGAGCTATTTCCTTGAGTGTGATATTAAAAAAAAAAAAAGTCAGTTTTAAGAGGAGAAAAAAATATAGATAATCTACTATAATAAAACTCATCCTCAACGTTCTGAAGACAACGTTCTGAAGTCACTCAGTCAGTCACTGAAGGGTTCATGGATTCATGGTGGTGAAGCCTCAACACTGACCATGTCTCTCTGCCCCGCCCTCACATGACGGACCAATCAGAAAAAACACCCTCAACATTCTGAAACACAAAGGACCATCACAACACCGTTCCCAGGCAACACTAGGCAACGTAAGACGGACCAATCAGAGGAAACTACGTGACAATAAGGGAGGAGCATTCCCCAGCAGAATGGCTCATTATCTGTGCAGCACGGAGAGCACAGAACCACCGCTGGAACGAGAGAAGAATATTCCTGCTTGTGGGTATGTGCAAAAATTTACATTTACACTTCACATTTACATTTCACAAACAGAAAGACCCCCCTCCACAAACCTCCTTGACAGACAAAACCACACACACACAATACAACAGAAACACGCCCTCAAAGCCACACACCAATCCAACCCACTTTGCCAGCACAACACAGCACATCCCCCAACCCCCAAGCAAAAAACAAAACAAAACAAAAAAAGACACACATCAACAACCTGCACACACACCGCACCCTCACACACTCACACACACACACACACACACACACAAAATAACTCTGTGACACATACACACACACACAAAAAAAAACACATGCTAGCGCCCGTTTCATTGGTTTTGGAAACGGGCCTTTTTTACTAGTTTATTATATTTCATCTTAGTTCTTTTGAAATGTAGCTCAATTTTAGGAGCCAAACTAAATTCTTCAGAGCTAATGGGATGAGCTCAGTCCTGTACAGGACCCCTCTCCTCAAGTCACTTCACTGGCTTCCGATCAGGTACTGCATACAGTTCAAGCTTCTCCTACTTACCTACAAATGCACTCGATCTGCAGCCCCTCATTACCTCTCTACCTTCATCTCCCCTTACGTTCCTACCCGAAACCTCTGCTCACAGGTCAAATCCCTCCTCTCAGTACCCTTCTCCAACACCGCCAACTCCAGGCTCCGCCATTTCTGCCTCGCCTCACCCTATGCTTGGAATAAACTCCCTGAGCCTGTACGTCAAGCCCCCTCCCTGCCCATCTTCAAATCCTTACTCAAAGCCCATCTCTTCGATGTCGCCTTCGGCACATAACCATTATACCTCCATTGAGGAAATCTAGACTACCCCAACTTGACATTTCGTCCTTTAGATTGTAAGCTCCTTTGAGCAGGGACTGTCCTTCTTTGTTAAACTGTACAGCGCTGTGTAACCCTAGTAGCGCTCTAGAAATGTTAAGTAGTAGTAGTACAGGCTACTGGATATGAACTGTCTCACATGGGCAGCTAGTTGCAGTAGTTATGTTCTATTCCCCTTTCTGTCACCTTGCCTAGTCTCTAGGTTTTTGATATATTCTGAGATAATCAGTCTTTCCAGTACTTTAAGTAAGAAGCCCAATATCACTAATCAAAATCCTTTTGGTATCAGAGCTGATAGAGATTGAATACCCTCCCACTTGCAGAACTCTATTTGGGAATTTTATTTTTTTTTAAATATACTCCACCTTGTCTGGTAGTGTTGATGTCATCCTCTGTACCATTATTTTATCTAACAGCTTGTAGAGGTTTGATGCTGATATTGGTCTGCATCAGTGGTTCTCAAACCCCCGGCTAGTCTGTTTTCAGGATAACTACAATGATATTCATGAGATAGATTTACATGCAAATCTCTCTCATGAATATTCATGGTGGCTATCCTGATAATCTGACTGGATGAAGGTACCCCAGGATAGATTTGGGAACCACGGGTCTGGTTTCAAATCCTTCTGTCTTTTAGTAACACCACTTAAAACCTGGTTATTTCTGTCCACTTGCATCCTCCAGTCAACTCATCAACCCTCTTTCCTTGGCTTCTATTTAATCCACCTCCTCCAATTATCTGGATTCCCTCCCCCTATTCCCTATCCTTCTTTCACCTTGTACTTCAGTTCCTATTTTGTAAACTCTCTTTCAGTATTCTCTCTCTCCTTCCTACTTCTGTCTTAGTTTATGGTACCTGGTCAAAATAGCCCAGACAAAAAAGCCATTGACAAAATAGCCCTAGCAATTTGGCCCCTGACAAAAGGGTCTGCACCCCCCCCCCCCCCCGAGTACTTTACCTGTTCTGCTCCTACCGCTGCATCTCTGTGGGTAGGAAGGAAGGGTATATTGCCATACTGGGACAGACTGAAGGTCCACCAAGCCCAGCATCCTGTTTCCAACAGTGGCCAATCCAGATTACAAATACCTAGCACGTCCCCAAAATAGTACAATACATTTTATGCTGCTTATCCTAGAAATAAGCACTGGATTTTCCCCAGGTCCATATTAACCCATTAGTACCCAGTGTTCCCATAATAAGCCAAATGGGAACAAATTGATGGGAACATTGGGCACTAATGGGTTAATAATGGTTTATGGACTTTTCTTTTAGGAAGCTATCCAAACCTTTTTTAAACCCCGCTAAGCTAATTGCTTTTACTTTTTACTACATTCTCTGGCAACTTACTCCAGAGTTGAATTACACATTTAGTGAAGAAATATTTTCTCTGATTTGTTTTAAATTTACTATTTTGAAACTTCATTGTGTGCCCCCTAGTCCTAGTATTTTTGGAAAGAGTAAACAAGCGGTTCATGTCTACTTATTCCACTCCGTTATTTTATAGACCTCTATTATATCTTCCCTCAGCCATCTTTTCTCCAAGCTGAAGAGCCCTACCCACTTTGGCCTTTCCTCATAGGGAAGTCATCACATCCCCTTTATCATTTTCATCGCCCTTCTCTGTACCTTTTCTAATTCCACTATATCTTTTTTGAGACGCGGTGACCAGAATTGCACACAGTCTTCGAGGTGCGGTTTCACCGTGAAGCGATACAAAGGCTTTATAACATCCTCATTTTTGTTTTCCGTTCCTTTCCTAATAATGCCTAACATTCTATTTGCTTTCTTAGCTGCCGCCACCGCACACTGAGCAGATGACGCCTAGATCCTTTCCTCATCAGTGACTCCTAATGTGGAACCTTGCATTACATAGCTATAATTCGGGTTCCTCTTTTCCACGTGCATCGCTTTGCACTTGCTCACATTAAATGTCATCTGCCATTTGGATGCCCAGTCTCGTAAGGTCCTCTTGTAACTTTTCACAATTCTCTTGCAGTTTAAAAACTTTGAATAACTTTGTGTCGTCAGCAGATTTAATTGCCTCTCTAGTTATTCCCATCTCTAGGTCATTTATAAATGTGTTTAAAAAAAGCAGTTCCAGCACAGAACCCCACTTTTAACCCTTTCCGTTGAAAATACTGACCATTTTAAACCTTCTCTGTTTTCTTTCTTTTAACCAGTTTTTAATCCACAATAGAAACAAGTCTCCACCTCCTTAAACAAGGTTCTTGTTAAAATTAACACCACTGCATGTTCTCGTGGCGTTTATCTAGATGATTGTTTCTTGTTTCACCCATATTTCATATCAAACTGGTCAAGTCTTTTTCTACTGGATCATTTTTACATTTGAAAGCAATGCAAGCCTTGATGCATGCTTTTAAGTTTTTACTCTTAGACTAATGTTGGATCCAATGCTTCAAAATACTGCAGTTCCAATGCTTTATGGTGCTCAGTTATGATCATGTCAAGCCATTGTTAATTGATAAACACTGGCTGCCGATCAAAAGTAGGATTTACTTAAAAATTCTTTTATTAGCCCATAAAGCTTATTATGAGGGCAGTCACTTTACTTAGCCTGATTGCTTGTCCCATATTGCCCTACAAGAACTCTTCATTCTAGTCATGAAACCCTTCGTGATACGGATTTCTTTTTTCTGGCTCCTAAATTCTGGAATCGGCTACCAAACTCATTGTGTTCAGACCTTTCTCTGATTCACTTGAAATCTACTCTTGGCTCTTCGAATAGGCTTACACATGCTCCTGTGTGCTCTGGAGAGTATCCTAATGTGTCCTGCCTTGCTGGAAACAGAAACTTGTGTCAGGTTCTGAGTTGGCCAAAGGCAGTGTGTGGGAGTTGTTGCCTACCACTGCTGGTGACGTTTAGAAGTAAATGCAAAATTTTAGGTAGAACGAGGTGGCAGGGGGGAACTTACTGTATCGTAGTTGGGGGGGGGAGGGGAATGGGCGTGATAGAAGGAGAAGAAAATATGCTGGACAATGGGAGAGAGGGAAGAGAGAGGGAGAGATGTTGGACTATTGGGGGTGGGGGAGTGGGAGAAGGAGATATGCTGGACAGAGAGAGAGGAAAATGGAGATGAGGGAGAGGAACAGACGGAGATTGACATGAAGCAGGAAAGAGTGGTGAGATGATGATTGGGGGTGGGGTTTAGGGAGAGAGGAGGAGATGCTGCTTTTGTACACTTCTACCCATTCTGCCCCCTTCCCCGGGTCCTTTGAAGCTGATGTCTATGCCAGCAGCAATAACACCCTGCCTGGGTCAGCCTTGGATCATTTCTTGTGCCATGTCCTGCTCATGCATAAACAGGAAGTTGTGATGGAGGGGTGGGACATGGCAGATGGAAGGATCTGCCATGCCTGGGTGGCATGTCACTGCTGCTGGCAAAGGAGTCAGGTTCAGAGGACCAGGGGTTTTGAAGGAGAAAGAGGGAGAAGTTGGACCATATGGGAAGTGGGGGAGAAAGAAAGGTGCTGAACTTGTTAGAGGTGAGGGAGAGGTGCTGCACCCATGTTGGGGTTAGAAGTGTGAGGTTGGGTGGCGGGGGACAGAAGAGGTTCCAGACTATGGGTGAGGAAACTGGAGAGAGTGAGATGCTGAACTGTTGGGAGAAGGGGGCTGGAAAGAGCGGGAGACTAAAAGGTAGGGGACAGATGCTGTATTTGGGGGGGAGAGACAGAAGGGAAGATAGACAGGGAAAGATCCCAGCCTGTGGGGAATAGAAGAAGAAGAAGAAGAGGTGGAGAGATACTTGGTCCACAGAGGAATGAAGGAATGATGCTGAATGGAGGCAGTGTCAGCAGAGGCACAGAGGAAAGAGAGGCAGAGAGATGCTGTGCCCACAGAGGGTTGGGAAGGAATGGTGCTGGATGAGGACAGTGGTGGTGGGGGCATAGAGAAGATAGACATGGAGAGATGCTGGTCCACATGGGGGTGAGTGGGGAAGGATAGGGCAGGGAGAAACTATACTGGGTGAGGAAAGCAGAGAAGAGGAGAATCTGGATACAGGGAGGGATTGGGACACAGAAGGGAGATGCTGGATATGGCGGGTGGCACAGGGATAGGGATACAGGGAAGAGAGATATTGAAACATAGGAAGAGGAGAATAGGGGCACGGGAAGGGAGATGATGGACATAGGAGAGTGGAGGAGTGGCCTAGTGGTTAGGGTGGTGGACTTTGGTCCTGGGGAACTGAGGAACTGAGTTTGATTCCCACTTCAGGCACAGGTAGCTCCTTGTGACTCTGGGCAAGTCACTTAACCCTCCATTGCCCCATGTAAGCCGCATTGAGCCTGCCATGAGTGGGAAAGTGCGGGGTACAAATGTAACAAAAAAAAAAAATGGACAGCAGACACTGTGAAACGCTCAGAGAAGAGAGAAGAATGCAGAAACCAGAGACTGGGACCAATGCAAGTTACAGAATAAATAACTAAAAATAAAATGACCAGAAAATGAAGATGATAAAACTTTTTAAAATGTTCTATTTGGAGAGAAGTCACGTGACGCGATGCACGCGAGCGGTCACTAAAAGATTAGCTCCGTGCCCTCTCTCGCATTCTAAGCTAAAACCCTCGAACTAAAAAACGGAAACCGGCTAAAATTTAAAATAAAGAACCCGTGAGGCTTACCCATCCACCTATCTTTTTGGATCGGAGGTCCGAAGTAGCAATGGCCGCTAAATCGCTTCGTAAAGGAAAAGCGGGAGAAGACAAGATGGCGGCACCGGCGAGCCCATCGAATTTGTCAGTTAGCTCAGCATGGACCGCCGAAATAGTGGGAGAAGTAACAGCAGCCCTGGAAGTTATTCTAGACAAAAAATTACAGGGACTGGACTCCAAACTAGTAGGTTTACAGAGCGATATGGCGCAACTCGCCCAGGATATGGCGGGCTTTCAACAACGAACGGGGGCCCTGGAAGACCAAGTTACAACTATGGAACAGAGGTATGGTAAACTCTTAAAAACAGTGGAAACACAAGCCGAAAAGATAGAAGACCTAGAGAATAGGTCTAGACGTAATAACTTGCGTTTTGTTGGGCTACCTGAGGATATAGGGGAAAAAGAACTTCGCCCTTTCCTAGAGAAATGGTTAATGAGAGAACTAAAGCTGCAATCAGAAATGGGGCCCCTAATCATTGAGAGAGCCCATCGAATAGGCCCTATGCGACAAAGCGTGGGGAGGCCCAGAATAGTGATATGCCGAATACTTAACTTTAACCATAAAACTGCAATAATGCAGGCCATACGTGGTGGAACACCTCTGACTTATAACAATCAAAAAATCCTGTGTTTTCAAGATTATTCGAGCGCAGTGGCCGCGCAGCGGAAGGCTTTTTCACCGACGTGCTCACAACTAGTGCAACACAAGGTCAAATTCGCGCTGTTGTACCCAGCAAAATTAAAGATCTTTTACCAATCATCTGTTAAAATTTGTGAGACGGTCCTGGAAGCACAGCAATACATTAGACAAATACTGAGTGAAGGAGATGAATGACGGATCAGGCTGAGACTGGGAAGGACATGGAATAAAACAGTTGAATGTTGGAATTAAATCATGGACAATGCTGAAAAAGTTGATTTAAGGAAGTTAAATCTTTTGGATAAAATGACCTCAGTGATATAAAGCGACAGCCGGAGTTGGTATGATTACAGATAAATTCGGGGGTCACAGTAAACATAAGAACTGAATGATTATCGGCTCAGCTCCAGACCCTGACGGAGGCTCAGGGTTGAGTAGCAATGACATACATGGAAGCATCAACTGGAATACAATGGATTACAAACGCGGAAATGAAGCGGCAGAAACACTGCGAGTAGAAACTTTCAGAAGTTGAATAACAAAACCAAGTGCCCAGGAAGACATGATTCGGGGTGGAATAATGGGGACTACAATTTAAGAAAATAATCAGGACGTGGTTTGAGCAGCCAACAAGGAATACAAGTGGCCCATGACGGGCTATAATAAGAATAAAAGGTGGAGGCCGCAACCTGAACAACCCTATTATACTTTTGGATTACAATTGCTGATGGGATGAGGCAACATGATCGTCCGTATACAGGAGTGTGGATTACAACTGCTGAATGAATAAGCAACAACCAAGGCGAGCAACCACAGTCAATAATACTATCGCTAACCAACAAGAGTGGAACTTTTGAAATAACATGGAAGATACACTGGAAGAGTTTCGGCTGGTCTTCCGGAGAAGCTGGAATTGAACATTTACAAAGACAATGCTTAGTAGATAAAACCATGTCATCTTGTTAAGATGGAAAGGAGGGAGACGGGGATGATGCTATACATGCAAGTTGTGAAAACACTAGATTAAGGAAATCATAACGTTATTGGTTAATGTTGGAGTTAATATATATAATATACAATGGGCCCCAATTATAGGAGAGGGCATAACCACAAGATGGGAAAATGTTATATTGAAACAGTTATTTAGAATTACAGATCACTGAATAGGATAAGAGATGCCCTTGAATATGAGAAGAGAGAGGGAGGAACGGGGAATTCATATAAGGGCTCACATATAGAAGAGGGAAGTAACCTTGCAATAGAAGCTTAATTATAAGGAATGTAGAGAGAGGCGTAAACGTGATTAGTCCCATACTAGGGACGGAACGTAGAGGGTTAATAGGGAACATGGGAGGGAGGGTAATAGGAGGGAGGGAGGGGATGTTAAGGGGAGGGAGGAGTTGGGGAAGGATAGGGCGTAGGGGAAAGCAAATAGACGTAAACAAGATAAGGAACAAGGAAGAGAGAAAAAATGATACTATGCAGCAAAAGAGAATGTGTGGGGACTACATGATAAGAGGGGGGAACCATAGGCTGGGGTGGTTGCTCCCGGATGATAAAGAGCTTCTGTGGGTGATCCGTAGCCACCACAACACGTGAAAGATGGTTAAAATAGTGACCTGGAATGTGGGAGGCATCGGGTCGCCAGTGAAGCGCTCTAAGATATTAAAATATCTACAGAGAATCAAAGCAGATGTCGCTCTTTTACAAGAGACACACCTAAAGGAGACAGAACAGGATAAACTTAAAAAATGGTGGGTGGGAGAA
Organism: Microcaecilia unicolor; assembly: GCF_901765095.1. Taxonomy (NCBI): domain Eukaryota; kingdom Metazoa; phylum Chordata; class Amphibia; order Gymnophiona; family Siphonopidae; genus Microcaecilia; species Microcaecilia unicolor. Next base: position 194,165,875 of record NC_044031.1, on the reverse strand, counting down.
TGCATTGGATCGCCTGCAAAGGGGAGAAAAGGCGGAGTGGTTGTCCTCATAAGAAAAGGGGTGGTGGACAAGATTTGCGATGTAATTAAAGATCCAGAGGGAAGGTACATTTTTTGTAAGGTACTTTTGGCAAAGAGGCAGATAATACTGGGCAGTATTTATGCACCAAACCAAATGGATAAAAAATTTTATCAACAACTATTGGGGCATTTAATAGGAGAAGACTCTTCCAGATTAATTTTGGGAGGAGACTTTAATACAGTATGGGACCCGCAGATGGACAAATCTAGTGCCACACAGACACCATCTCACTGGATGTCAAAAGGTCTACCGAACTTGTGTTCACTTTTGGGCCTATTGGATATCTGGAGAGTGCTCCACCCACAAGATAGAGATTACACACATATGTCCAGAGCACACAACACACAATCAAGGATAGATTACCTGCTGGTGTCACGTACATTAATGGGAGAGATACAGGATACTCAAATAGGACCTTATGCAATATCGGATCATGCAGAAGTTTGGGCGAATTGGAAACCTGGGGAGGAGGGAGGTAAAGTTAGACAGTGGACATTCCCAAGTTACTTGACCCATAATGTGGGATTTAGGGAACATTTGATGAAAACTTGGAAAGAATATAAACTTTTTAATGAGAATACAGCCTCCGACCCAATAATATTCTGGGAAGCGGCGAAAGCGGTCCTAAGAGGAGAGATCATTAGTTATGTAAGCCAATTTAAAAAAGCTAGAGACAGAGAGATACTGAGGCTAGAAAAAGAAATTGTAACATTGAGGAAAAGATATGATGGGTCTTCCAGCGCTCAACTGAAGAAAGAATTGGTATCAGCTCAAGTGGCTCTAAATACTATTATACATGAGAGAGAGATGAAGTCACAAGCTTATTATAAATTTCAATTATATAAGTATGGCAGTAAGGGGGGAAAGATGTTGGCCAGACTTATTGCCCAGAAACAGACATCGAGAAGAGTTACAACTTTAAAGGACGAGAAAGGAAAAATGTGCTTTAAAGATGTGGAAATCCAAAATATTTTTAAAACTTTCTACCAGAACTTATATGCAGAAGAACATAACTCAGGTCTTCCGAGCAATTTATATTTAGAGGGGGTGGCCCATCCGGTTCTCTCTGAAAGGGAACAAAAAATATTAAATGAACCAATAAATATTGATGAAGTACATTGGGCAATAACTAATAGCTCTCCAGGGAAAGCGCCAGGACCGGATGGGCTAAGAGTAGAATTTTACCAACTATTAGGAGAAGAAATACAGCCTGCACTGGTAGAGACTTTCAATGGGTGGGTAGAGAGAGGATTTCTTCCTAGACAACTGAACATGGCTCAAATTATTTTGCTACCCAAACCCAAACGAGATCATACCTTGCCGGAGTCATATCGACCTATTTCTCTATTGAACTGTGAAATGAAGATATTTGCCAAGATATTGGCAGGACGCATGAGCCGCGTATTACCAAATTTAGTGCAAGAGGGACAAGTGGGATTTGTCAAAGGAAGATCAGTTGCTAAAAATTTGAGGAGAATTATCACAGCGCTGGAACATGTAAAGAGGGAGTTACAACCAACCTTGATGATCAGTTTTGATGCCGAGAAGGCATTTGATCGAGTTGACTGGAACTATATGTTCGACACGCTAAATGCCTATGGCTTTGCAGGGTGGTTTGTCACAGCAATTAGAACACTATACACATCCCCGCAAGCTAGAATAACGGTCAATGATAATTGCTCGGAGGCTTTTGAAATACAAAGAGGAACTAGGCAAGGGTGTCCCCTATCGCCACTTCTTTTTGCATTATACTTAGACCCCCTGATTAGAGATATTGTGGATATGACGGCCATAAGAGGAGTGGTGTTGGGGAAACAGGAATTCAAATTGGCTGCCTTTGCAGAGTCCTTACAAGCATTACTGGAAGTGTTTAAAGAATTTGGAACCTATTCTGGGTTCAAACTAAATCTGGAGAAATCAGAAGCATTGGTTAGTAATATACAGAATACAGCGACTTGGCAGGGAACGTTTCCATTGAGAAGAGCAACTAAATCGTTTCGATACTTGGGTATACAGTTGACGCCAGATGTGGTAGAATTATACTCACTTAACATTAAGATGCTGTTGACTCAGACTAGACACCAACTCGCACGTTGGAGTCAGTTGCAGTTGTCGCTGATGGGTAGAATATGCCTAATTCGTATGGTGATCCTACCTAGATGGTTGTATGTTATGCAGACCATACCAATATGTATAATGGGTAAAGATCTGAAAACATTCACTAAGATGGTAATGCAATTTTGCTGGGCCAATAAGAAAGCTAAGATGAAACAACAGTTCATGATGGGTAACTGGCAACAGGGAGGGCTGGGATTACCAGACTTGAAGTTATACAATATGGCTTGTTTAATGCGACATGTGAGGGACTGGATATTTGGAACGACATGGTATACACCATTAGCGTTAGAACAGGAATACTTTGGTCAGTGGCGATTGGAATCCCTGATACAATTAGAAATGCCGCAGATCCCGGAGATACACAGGAATAACCTACTACTAAAATCGCTCAGGAGAGCGTGGCAATTCTTGGGGAACAGATTGAAGATGGGGAGAGGAGTAACAGAATTATTAACAATTAGAGGAAACCCAACCTTTACAGCAGGTATAGAAAACCCAGTTTTTCAGCGATGGGCAGAGAGAGGTTTGGAATGTCTGGAAGACGTACTAGATGAAAGTGGGAAAATTAAATCTTTAGATCAACTGTTGGGTGCAGATACAATTCAATGGGGTGACACATTTGCGCACTGCCAACTGAAGCATTTTATTCAGTCACTAGATCAAGGCCGATTGGAACAGAAACAGGGATTGAAGCTAAAAAAATTTTTCCTAGAGATTTCTGAAGAAGCACCGTCAATTTCAGGGATACATAAGGCACTGTGGACACATGAGAAACCCAAAAACTTTCAAAAGTTAAGAGAGCGCTGGGAGAAAGACTTAGGAGTTACACTAGTGGGATGGGATGTAGAAAGGCAACTGAAGGGGATACCGAAATTGGTCAGTGGAGCCCAGTATAGGGAATGTGCATTCCGTTTTATACACCGAGCATATATGACACCTGCACAACTAGCAAAATTCGGGGGATTGCAGACGCCCTTGTGTGTGAGATGTGGGAGAACAGATAACACATACTACCATAGTTTTTGGAGCTGCTGGAAGGTTAGAAGATTTTGGGGAAAAATAACTCATTACATATCACAACTTTTAGGCCACAAGCTGGCAGGCACATCAGTGCAGATGCTGTTAAATTTACCGGGATCATTTAGAGGTCAAATACCGGAACATAATATATTTTTACGTAAAACAACACTGTTGGCAAAGAAATGTATCTTGCAAAACTGGACGAATGACATAGGACCAGATTATTGGCACTGGCGGAACCTCACCCACCAGTTAATGATGTGGGAAGCAAAAGAAGCCAACCGTTCATTGAAAAGAAAGAACACATTTATGAAAATTTGGGGTGCTTATATAGACTCTCTGTCTCATAAGGGAAGAAGTTTGGTCCTCAACACACTAAGATGTTAATAACACATATGTATCATTATCAAATGGGGGGCGGAGAGGGGGGGTTGAGGGAGGTGGGAGGTGGGAGGGGGAGGAAAAGAAAATCTTTGGAGACAATAGCCACAAGTTGTTGTAAAAACTTTATTTGTCAAAAGTGGTTTCAATGATTGTAAAAAAGTTTCTGTTGTGTCTTCAATAAAAACGTTGAAACATAAAAACTAAAAAAAAAAAAAAAAAAAAAATGTTCTATTTGATTACAGTAGAAACAGAGAAAATGACGGTCACCTTCCCGTCACGGTACTGAGAGCTCCGGGGCGCCGAGGGAATCGGCAACCAGAAAGCATCAACGCCGGGAGGACCACTCACCCTCCATACAGGACGTCTTGAAGCAGTCTTCTCCGGACAGCCCGGTACCGCCTCCGCAACCCAGGCAGATTCTGACCTCGTCGCCTGTACCGGCCCCACAGCCTTGCTCGACAGAGACACTCTAGACGAGCGCCTCCGAGCCATACTTCCAGGGATTATATAAAGGCCCAATCAGTCTGCCCATCCATATCATTCACTCTCTCTTCCTCCATCTATGAGATCCCACATGCCCATGCCATGAATTCAGATACAGTCCTTGTTTCCACCACTTCTGTGGGGAGGTCATTCCACACATCTGCCACCCTTTCCATAAAGAAGTGTTTCCTTAGGTTACTTCCACCAAGTCTATCTCTTTTTAATTTCATCTTATGTCCTATTGTTCCAGAGCTTCCTTTCAATTGTAACAGATCTGTCTCTTGTGCATTTATGCCATAGAGATATTTAAATGTCTCGTTCGTATCTCCTGTTTTTCTTCCAAAGTATACCTATTGAGGTCTATGAGTCTACCTCTATGATGACCACTGACCGTTTAAGTAGCCACCTTCTGGACAGACTTCAACCCATTTATATCTTTTTGAAGGTGTGGTTTGTACTTTCCTATTCTTTGTTTTGGAATGTAATATTATAAAACTTTAAAAAAATGTGTTGTCTCATTGTACACAGTACTCTAAATGGGCTGTCACCAGAGACTTGTACAAAAGCATTATCGCCTCCTTTTTCCTGTTGGCCATTCTTCTTCCTGTTTACCAACACTTACTTTTGGTTTTGGCTAATGCCCTTTCTACCTGTTTGGCCACTTAGGGTAGTCAGAAATGATTACTTCCAAGTCCCGCTCTTCTTTCGAGCATAGAAGTACCTACTACCTTAAATGGTACTGCTGTCTTATGTTTTTGTAGTCCAAGTGCATGACCCTGTATTTTTTAGCATTAAATCTTAGTTGTCAATTTATGGACCAGTTTTTTATTTTACCTTTGCTAGATCCCTTGTCATAAGTTTTGTATCATCTGCAAAGATGCAAATCTTACCCAATAGCCAGTCTGCAATATCACTCACAAAGATGTTAAAAGAGCCAGGCCAAAGACTGATCCCCGTGGTACATCACTGGTAACATTCTTTCTCCGAGGACAAGCAGGCTGCTTGTTCTCACTGATGGGTGACGTCCGACAGCAGCCCCAGGATCGGAAGATCTTCGTAGTTTGCTAGCTCTCGCGTGCACATGCGCGCACCGCGCATGCGCGACTGTTTTGTTGCCCGTAGCGCGAGCGTGTTCCTCAGTCTTTTTTTTTTCCGTGGCTCAGGACGGCTGTTTTTTTGGTTGTCTGTGCCCCAGAGAGGCCCTTGCAGCGTTTTCGCTGCGTTTCTGCACGAGTTTGCGCGTGTTTTCCGTTTAAAAATAAAGTTTCTTTTTCCTCTATTTCTTTAGTTTTGTCCCGTAAGTTTCCTTTCTTTGTCGTGAGCGGCCATTTTGGCCGCCCATACGGGTTTTCCCCTGTTTTGGTGCCTTTCTTTTCAGCACCATCGCGAATTTTGACCTCGGCGGCGCAATTTTTCCACCCATGTCCTCGAAGCCTGCCAGCGGCTTCAAGAAGTGCACGCGGTGCAACTGGACAATCTCGCTCACTGATAGGCACGTCTCGTGTCTTCAGTGTTTGGGAGCTGGTCATCGTCCCAACGCCTGCACGTTGTGTTTTCAGCTTAAAAAGAGGACCCAGGTAGTGAGATCGGCTCAGTGGAACCTTTTGTTTGGAGCCCCGTCCGGTCCTTCGATGTCGACAGAGCCAGCGGTACCGAGGTCATCGACGGTATCGATGTCGGCATCGGAGTGTGCATCGACGTCCGGAGAGCAGGTGATGGCTGTGCAGAGATCCCACGCTGGTAGCAGTGAGCCATCGAGTGGGTCTCCACCTGCCTCAAGGGCTCCTGCGGTACAGGCCCCCCGGGACCAACCTTCTTCGGACCCAGCCCTGAGGAGATGTGTGGATTCCATGTCCTGCTCGTCGGTACCGGGAGGTACCGATGACGTGCTTCGAGCGAAGGCGAAGAAGCACTGTCATCGGTCACCTTCCCGTCACGGTACTGAGAGCTCCGGGGCGCCGAGGGAATCGGCAACCAGAAAGCATCAACGCCGGGAGGACCACTCACCCTCCATACAGGAGGTCTTGAAGCAGTCTTCTCCGGACAGCCCGGTACCGCCTCCGCAACCCAGGCAGATTCTGACCTCGTCGCCTGTACCGGCCCCACAGCCTTGCTCGACAGAGACACTCTAGACGAGCGCCTCCAAGCCATACTTCCAGGGATTCTGGAAGGGCTGCTGTGACCATCTGTTCCGGTACCGCTGGTGCTTGCGCCGTCGGTACCATCGAGAGATGCGGCAGTTGGCTCCCTGCCTGTGGTGAGGACTGCGACGCCGGTACCGCTTGCGGCATCGGCGTCCGCTGCCACCCAAGTTGACTCCCCGTCGACGTCGCTGGAGGGAGCTTCATCGCCAGCGGTGAGGGAATCTTCTTCTCCACATCGCCATAGAGGACTTAGCTCTTCGGCGTCGAGACGGGCTCGGCTTCTGACTGAAGTTCGAGAGCTTGTGTCCGATACCGAAGGTGAGGCCTCGTGGGAGGCAGAGGAAGATCCCAGATATTTCTCTGATGAGGAGTCTTGTGGTCTTCCTTCTGATCCTACTCCTTTGCCGGAGAGAAAGCTTTCTCCCCCTAAGAGTCTGTCTTTCTCGTCATTTGTCCGGGAAATGTCTACGGCCATTCCCTTCCCAGTGGTTACTGAGGATGAGCCCAGGGCTGAGATGTTCGAGGTCCTGGACTATCCTTTGCCACCTAAGGAGTCGTCCACTTTTCCTCCTCATAATGTCCTGAAGCCGACATTGATGGCGAACTGGACGAAACCATTAAGTAATCCCACTATTCCCAAAAAGATTGAGTCCCAGTATTGGATCCACGGGGACCCAGAGTTCATGAAGACCCAGTTGCCTCATGACTCTGGGGTTGTGGATCTGGCTCTCAAGAAAGTCAAGAGTACTAGGGATTACGCCTCGGCGCCCCTGGGGCGGGAGTCTAGGACTTTGGACTCTTTTGGGAGGAAGGCCTACCATTCTGCTATGCTCGTGTCCAAGATCCAATCCTACCAGTTCTACACGAGATTCCACTTGCAGAACATTGTGCGACAGCTGACGGACTTGGTTGATAAACTGCCGTCGGAGCAGGCCAAGCCTTTTCAGGAGGTGGTCGGGCAGCTGAAGACGTGTCGCAAATTCCTGTCCAGGGGTGTTTACGACACTTTTGATGTTGCGTCCAGGGCCGCTGCTCAAGGTATAGTGATGCTCAGACTCTCATGGCTGCGTGCCTCTGACCTGGAGAATAGAGTCCATGCTTGCCGGGGGGATAACATTTTTGGTGAGAAAGTCGAACAGGTGGTAGAGCAGATCCACCAGCGGGACACCGCCTTCGACAAACTCTCCCACCGGACGCCTTCAGCATCTACCTCAACAGGTAGACGTTTTTATGGGGGAAGGAGGAATGCTTCCTACGCATATAATAAGCGTAGGTACAATCCACCTGCCCACCAGCATGCTCAGGCTAAGCCCCAGCGCGCTCGTTCACGTCAACAGCGTGCGCCTCAACAGGCCCCTGCAGCTCCCCAGCAAAAGCAAGGGATGGGCTTTTGACTGGCTCCAGGCGAGTATAGCCGAGATAAACGTGTCCGTGCCGGACGATCTGCCGGTATGAGGGAGGTTAAAGTTTTTTCACCAACGGTGGCCTCTTGTAACCTCCGACCGCTGGGTTCTTCAAATAGTCTGGCTAGGATACTCCCTCAATTTGATCTCAAAACCTCCAAATTGCCCTCCGGGAGCTCAGTCCTTCAGCTTCCAGCACAAGCAGGTACTTGCAGAGGAACTTTCCGCCCTTCTCAGCACCAATGCGGTCGAGCCCGTGCCACCAGGGCAGGAAGGGCTGGGATTCTATTCCAGGTACTTTCTTGTGGAAAAGAAAACAGGGGGGGTGCGTCCCATCCTAGACCTAAGGGCCCTGAACAAATATCTGATCCGAGAAAAGTTCAGGATGCTTTCCTTGGGCACCCTTCTTCCCATGATTCAGAAAAACGATTGGCTATGCTCTCTGGACTTAAAGGATGCTTATACTCACATCCCGATACTACTAGCTCACAGGCAGTATCTTCGATTCCGTCTGGGAACACGGCATTTTCAGTATTGTGTGCTATCCTTTGGTCTCGCCTCTGCGCCCAGAATGTTTACAAGATGCCTGGCAGTAGTGGTGGCGTCCCTACGCAGACTGGGAGTGCAATCTCGATGATTGGCTGGTGAAGAACACATCCGAGGCAGGAGCTCTACAGTCCATGAAAATGACTATTCGACTCCTGGAGGTACTAGGGTTTGTGATAAATTATCCAAAGTCCCACCTTCTTCTAGAAAAGACTAGAATTCATAGGAGCTCTGCTGGACTCCCAGACAGCTCATGCCTACCTCCCCAAGGCGAGGGCAGACAATCTTCTGTCCCTTGTTTCCTGGGTACGAGCGTCTCAGCAGATCACAGCTCGGGAGATGTTGAGATTGCTGGGCCACATGGCCTCCACAGTTCATGTGACTCCCATGGCCCGTCTTCACATGAGACCAGCTCAATGGACCTTAGCTTCCCAGTGGTACCAAGCTGCGGGAGGTCTAGAGGACGTAATCCAGCTGTCCACAGTTTTTCTCAAATCCCTACATTGGTGGACAATTCGCTCCAATTTGACCTTGGGACGTCCCTTTCAAATTCCTCAGCCACAAAAAGTGCTGACTGCGGATGCATCTCTCCTGGGGTGGGGAGCTCATGTCGATGAGCTCCACACCCAAGGTTGTTGGTCCCTCCAGGAAGCAGGTTTTCAGATCAATCTCCTGGAGTTACGAGCGGTCTGGAACGCGCTGAAAGCTTTCAGAGATCGGCTGTCTTATCAAATTATTCAAATTGAGACAGACAATCAGGTTGCTATGTATTACATCAACAAGCAGGGGGGCACCGGATCTCGCCCCCTGTGTCAGGAAGCCGTCAGGATGTGGCTTTGGGCTCGCCAGCACGGCATGTTTCTCCAAGCCACATATCTGGCAGGCGTAAACAACAGTCTGGCCGACAGGTTGAGCAGGATCATGCAACCTCACGAGTGGTCTCTCAACTCGAGAGTCGTACGCAAGATCTTCCAAGCGTGGGGCACCCCCTTGGTAGATCTTTTTGCCACTCAGCTCAATCACAAGGTTCCTTAGTTCTGTTCCAGACTTCAGGCCCACGGCAGACTAGTGTCAGATGCCTTTCTTCTTCATTGGGGGAGGGGCCTCCTGTATGCGTATCCTCCCATACCCTTGGTAGGGAACACTTTGCTGAAACTCAAGCAGGATCGTGGAACCATGATTCTGATCGCACCCTTCTGGCCGCGTCAGATCTGGTTCCCTCTTCTTCTGGAGTTGTCCTCCGAAGAACCGTGGAGATTGGAGTGTTTTCCAACCCTCATCACTCAGAACGAGGGGGCGCTTCTGCATCCCAACCTCCAGTCCCTGGCTCTCACGGCCTGGATGTTGAGAGCGTAGACTTTGCCTCGGGTCTTTCTGAGGGTGTCTCCCGAGTCTTGCTTGCTTCCAGGAAAGATTCCACGAAGAGGTGTTATTCTTTCAAATGGAAGAGGTTTGCCATCTGGTGTGACAGCAGGGCCCTAGATCCTCGTTCTTGTCCTACACAGACCCTGCTTGAATACCTTCTGCACTTGTCTGAGGCTGGTCTTAAGACGAACTCTGTTAGAGTTCACCTTAGTGCAATTAGTGCTTTTTATTACTGTGTAGAGGGTAAGCCTATCTCGGGACAGCCTTTAGTTGTTCGCTTCATGAGAGGTTTGCTTTTGTCAAAGCCCCCTATCAAGCCTCCTACAGTGTCATGGGATCTCAATGTCGTTCTCACCCAGCTGATGAAAGCTCCTTTTGAGCCACTGAATTTTTGCCATCTGAAGTACTTGACCTGGAAGGTCATTTTCTTGGTGGCAGTCACTTCAGCTCGTAGAGTCAGTGAGCTTCAAGCCTTGGTAGCTTATGCTCCTTACACAAAATTTCATCATAACAGAGTAGTCCTCCGTACTCACCCTAAGTTCTTGCCCAAGGTGATGTCGGAGTTCCATCTGAACCAGTCAGTTGTCTTGCCAACATTCTTTCCCCGCCCTCATACCCGCCCTGCTGAACCTCAGTTGCACACATTGGACTACAAGCGAGCATTGGCCTTCTATCTGGAGCGGATAAGCCCATTTAGACAGTCCGCCCAAATGTTTGTTTCTTTTGATCCCAACAGAAGGGGAGTGTCTGTCGGGAAACGTACCATCTCCAGTTGGCTAGCAGATTGCATTTCCTTCACTTACGCCCAAGCTGGGCTGACTCTTGAGGGTCATGTCACGGCTCATAGTGTTAGAGCCTTGGCAGCGTCAGTGGCCCACTTGAAGTCAGCCACTATTGAAGAGATTTGCAAGGCTGTGACATGGTCATTCGTCCACACATTCACATCTCATTACTGCATACAGCAGGATACACGACATGATAGTCGGTTCGGGCAGTCAGTGCTGCAGAATCTGTTTGGGGTTTAGAATCCAACTCCACCCCCCCAGGCCCATTTTTATTCTGTTCCAGGCTGCACTCTCAGTTAGTTGTTTCTATGTAGGTCAATCTCAGTTATGTCCTCGCCGTTGTGAGGCCCAATTGACCAATGTCTGTTGTTTTGAGTGAGCCTGGGGGCTAGGGATACCCCATCAGTGAGAACAAGCAGCCTGCTTGTCCTCGGAGAAAGCAAAGTTACTTACCTGTAGCAGGTATTCTACGAGGACAGCAGTCTGATTGTTCTCACAAACCCGCCCACCTCCCCTTTGGAGTTGTGTCTTCCCTTGTCTTTTGCTTTCTACTTGATTGAGGAACAAGCTCGCGCTACGGGTGGGAAGACGGTCGCGCATGCGTGGTGTGCGCATGTTCATGCGAGGACTAGCAAACTTTGTTGCTAGGAAGATCTTTCGATCTTTGGGCTGCCTTCGGACGTCACCCATCAGTGAGAACAGTCAGCCTGCTGTCCTTGGAGAATACCTGCTACAGGTAAGTAACTTCGCTTTTCCTCTGTGAACTCCATTTACTACCACTCTGTCTTCTTGCACAACCAGTTTCTAACCCAGTTAGTCACTTTTTGGTCCAGACAGAGGGCACTCGGTTTATGTGCCTCACCATCTCTACAGTATCCTACAATTCCTCTTTTAAACCCTGATCTTTAAGCTGTGGCAGAAACTTCAAGTTTTAAACCTATGGGGAAAAGGCACCTATGCCTCACCAATCTATTGCATTTCTTTGAAGGGGTGAACAAACGTGGACAATGGCGAGCCGGTTGATATTGTGTATCTGGATTTTCAAACCGCATTTGACAAAGTACCACTTGAAAGACTCCAGAAGAAATTGGAACATCATGGGTTAGGAGGTGGTGTCCTATTGTACATTAAAAACCTTAGAGTAGGGTTAAATGGTCAGTATTCTCAATGGAGAAGGGTAGATAGTGGGGTTCCTCAGGGGTCTGTGTTGGGACCGCTGCTTTTGAACATATTCATAAATGATCTAGAAATGGGAGTAGCTAGTGAGGTAATTAAATTTGCTGACCACACAAAGTTATTAAAAGTTGTGAAAAATTACAAGAGGACCTTATGAGACGGAGACTGGGCATCTAAATGGCATATGATGTGTAATGTGAGTAAGTGCGAAGTGATGCATGTGGGAAAGAGGAACCTGAACTACAGCTACATAATGCAAGGTTCCACGTTAGGAGCGCCGACCAAGAAAGGGATCTTGGCGTCGTCGTTGATGATATGTTGATACCCTCTGCTCAGTGTGCGGTGGCGGCAAAGAAAGCAAATAGAATGTTAGGTATTATTAGGAAAGGAATGGAAAACAAGTGAGTACGTTATAATGGTGTGACTGAACCTCAAATACTGTGTTCAATTCTGGTCGCTGCATCTCAAAAAAGATATAGTGGAATTAGAAAAGGTACAGAGATATAGTGGAATTAGAAAAGGTACAGAGAAGGGTCACAAAAATGATACATGAGATGGCATGACTTCCCTATGAGGAAAGGCTGAAGCATCTAGGGCTCTTCAGCTTGGAGAAGAGATGGGAAATATGATAGAGGTCTATAAAATAATGAGTGGAGTGGAACGAATAGACGTAAATCGTTTGTTTACTCTTTCCAAAATGCTAGGACTAGGGGGCATGTGATGAAGCTACAAAGTAGTAAATTTAATACGACTCGGAGAAAATGTTTCTTAACTCAACGTGTTATTAAACTCTGGAATTCATTGGCAGAGAATGTGGTAAAGGCAGTTAGCTTAGCGGGGCTTTAAAAGGGTCTGGACGGCTTCCTAAAGGAAAAATGAATAAACCATTATTAAATTGTCTTGTGGAAAATCCATTTCTTATTTCTGGGATAAACAGCATAAAATGTATTGGGCTTTTTTTGTATCTTACCAGGTATTTGTGACCTGGATGGGCCACTGTTGGAAACAGGATGCTGGGCTTGATGGACCTTTGGTCAGTCCCAATTTGGCAATACTTATGTACTTATTTAAAGACTGTACTAAAATTTAAGTATGCCACATCTAGCGCTCCCGTTAAATCCAAGTGTTAGGTCTTGTCAGGCTCAGTTGATGAACTTCTTTGTGTAACCATTCGCTAGTAAAGCCATGCTGTCTTAGGTTCTGCAGTCCATTTGATTCCAGAAACATCTCTAGATCTGTTTTAGCAGTGTTTTCATTAGTGTATTCACCACAGAGGTAAGAATAACTGGCCTGTAGTTTTCAGCTTCCTCCTGACTTATGCTTTTGAGGAGATGGACCACTTTTGCCCCTCTCCAATCCTCTGAGACTACTCTAAACTCAAAAGAACTATTGAAAAGGTCAAACAGCAGAGCCGCGAGAATGTCCCCAAATTCCTTCAGTACCCTTGGATGTATCCCATCTGGCCCCATTGCTTTGTCTACATTTAGTTTTGTTAGCTCCTCACGAAAAGCCTTCTGAAATTTGATCAAGGTGTACCAAAAATCCATTCTTATTGTCTTCTGTGGTCGTACTCCTGTCTCTTCATCCATGAAGAGAGAACAGAAATTTGTTGAGCAATTCCTCTTTATTCTTACCAGTTTCTGTGTATAGCTCCCCTTCACTTTTAGCCTCAGAATGCAACTTTTGTCCTTCCTCTTATCACTAAAGAATGTTTTCTCCCCAAATTTAACCTTATTGGCTATTTCTTTTTCTATTTCCATCTTTTTTTGCCTGACTACCAGCTGCTCTTAGCTTTCCCAGTTACTGTAGCCTGTTTGTCTTCTTTCTGTGATGCTTTCTAATTATGAAGATTAGCTTGTTTTCCCTTACCTTTTCAGTTTCTGCTTTTGAGAACTAAAGCGACCCTTCTTTTCCTCTCTTACTTTACTAACAAAAAGTTTGTTGCCACTAAAATATTTCCTTTTGTTTTTTCTGTCTGCTTTTCTACTCCCCCCCCCAGCTGTTCCCATCCAGCTAACAACTCTTTTAGGTATTCTCCCATCTTGACAAAATTAGTTATTTAAAAGCCTGAAGCCTTCAATTTTGAAAAAAACCCTCTCAACCATAGGCGTCGGAATGGGGAGAGCCACAGGTGCTGTGGCACCCCGAAAATCGGTGCAGCAGGCTCTCCCCACTCCCATAGACGCCTGGTATACGAGGCCCCCGACATTTCCTTCCTTACCTTCCTGTACCGCGGTTGCTGCTTAGCGCCTAAACAAAACAGGGCTGCAATATCTCCCTGCATGTGACCGCTAAACATGAGTGTAGCCGACAAGATCTTTTGAGAGTGGGGCATCCCCTCAGTAAATCTGTGCCATTCACCTAAATCACAAGGACCCCTAGTACTACTCCAGACTGGGATCACACAGCATGCTAACCTTGGATGCCTTTTTTCCTCGATTGGGGGCAGGGTCTTTTGTATGTGTATTCTCCCAACACCTCTCATAGCGAAACTCAAGTAAGACGGGAATCATGATCCTCATTGCCCCATACTGGTCATGGCAAATAAGGTTCCCCTTGCTCTTGGAACTGGCTTGCCAGGACTTGTGAAATCTGAAATGTTTTCTGACCCTCATCACTCAAAACAAGGATCCCTCATGACATGGATGTTGTGGTGTTCCTTACATCTGCCTAAGCTGTCTCCAGGGTTTTGCTTGCCTGCAGGAGAGATCATGCTAGAAGGTCAAATGGCTTTAAATGGAGGAGGTTTTACCGTTTGGTATGAGAGTAAAGCCAGAAATCTTTTCTTCTGTCCTGCACAAAAACTGCTTGAGTACTTTCTACACCTCTCTGAAACTGGTCTAAAGACCAACTCTGTAAGGGTACACCTCTGTGCATTTAGAGGTTATCCTTACCATGTAGTGGATGGAGCCCATCTCTGTGCAGCCTTTAATTGTTTGCTCCATGAGGTGCTTGCTATTATTGAAACCTCCCATCAAACCCCTCGCAGTGTCATGGGATCTCAACATTGTTCTCACTCAGCTGATGGAAGCTTCCTTTGAGCCACTTGACTCTTGTCTTCTGAAGTACCTGACCTGGAAGGTCCTGTTTTCAGTCTCCTAAGCACTCAGGGTTAGTGAGCTCCAGGATCTAGTAGCTGATCCATCCTACACAAAATTTCCTCCTAATAGAATAGTTCTTTGTATGTATCCTAAGTTCCTGTCTAAGGTAGTGTCAGAATTCCATCTTAACCAGTCATTTGTTCACCCAAGACCTTATGCCCATCCTGGCGAAAGTGTACTGCACACTTTGGACTGCAAGAGAGCACTGGCTTCTATCTGGAGCAAACTAAGATTCGTAGACAGTCTATGTAGATTTTTATGTCTTTTGACCTCAACAGGATGGGGGCAGCCATCATTAAATAAACACTGTCCAATTGGCTAGCACACTACATTTTCTTCACTTATTCCGAAGCTGGGTTGACTCTGGAGGGTCATGTCACGGCTCATAATGTTAAAGCCATGGTTGCATCGGTAGCCCATCTAAGATCAGCCTGTAGAGAGGAGATTTCCAGGACTGCAATGTGTCCACACATTTATACCTCGCTACTGCATAGAGCAGGAGTCCCGAAGCAACAGCCGGTTTCTTTAGATAGTCCTTCAGGATTTATTTGGGGTCTAGAATCTTAACTCCACCCCCCCCCCCCCGCCCCAGGTCCATTAGTTTTTGTTCCAGGCTGTCCTCGGGGTGGGGGGGAAGGGTATAGCTATTGTTTATAGTTCCTGCATGGTTCATTGTGCCTTGCCTATTGTAGGCCATACTTTTTTCCTCCTTTTTCATTACCAGCAGCTAGGGGTTCCCAGCAGTCAGAATACTGCACTATATATCCTTGGAGAAATCAGTTACCTGTAGTAAGAAGCTTATTCTGACAGCCCCTGTCCACCTCCCCGTGGAGTTACATTCTGTCAGCTATTATAGTAAACTGCCTGGTCCTGCATGATGATGGTGGGTGGGAAGACGTGCCCCTGTTCGGTGGACTGCTTCCAAAAGCTTCTAAAGTGCTGGGGAACATTTCTGCATTGGGGATTCATTGGTGATGCCACTCATCAGTTAGAATACTTATCCTGCTATCCTGGGAGAACACCTGCTACAGGTGAGCAACTTTGCTTTCCTAATACATACACAAAAAAGCAGGTAGAAAACAACAATAAAGACAGGAAAAAGAAAAGTATGACCACCTACAAGTCCACATAAACTGGTAAAGAGAACCCTACACTATATGAAACAGCAGTATAACAAAAAGGAGCAGTAATAGGTAACATAGTAGATGATGGCAGAAAAAGACCTGCACGGTCCATCCAGTCTGCCCAACAAGATAAACTTGTATGTGCTACTTTTTGTGTATACCCTACTTTGATTTGTACCTGTCCTCTTCAGGGCACAGACCGTATAAGTCTGCCCAGCACTATCCCCGCCTCCCAACCACCAGCCTCGCCTCCCACCACCGGCTCTGGCACAGACCGTATAACTCTGCCCAGCACTATCCCCGCCTCCCACCACCGGCTCTGGCACAGACCGTATAAGTCTGCCCAGCACTATCCCCGCCTCCCAACCACCAGCCCCGCCTCCCAACCACCGGCTCTGCCACCCGCTCGACTAAGGATCCATTCCTTCTTATTGTAAATAGTTATATACTTATTGTAAATAGTTATATACTGGCTTCATGGCTGTTTTTCTTGGATTGTAGATCGGGGGGTCAGGGAGTGGTTGTTCAGTTGACATGGTTGTCTATTGTAATGGGACTTTATGTTGAAACCTGTCAGCAAATTGCTGACGTTTAAGTATCAATTCAGGGATGGGCTGAAAAGATGCAGACATGTTAGCTACCATATCAAACAATTTCCTGGATCCAGAAGATAGATTGAATTTTCTTATCAAAAAATTCTTTCCTGGCCAAATGTGTAGCTTTATTATAATCATGTGCTGACTGATTTTCTTTCATCAGGACCTGGATTCTTCTGCTAGGTCTGCTCAGTCTTTTTTGAGATATAAACCAAGGAACCATATCGGTTCCTAATAAAAACTCTCCTGAGAGGTGCAATCTACTCTAGTAGTTAATAAATATAGAGTTCCATGTCTCCATCACCTCAGAAGCAGTACACAACTCAAGATTGGATAACTGTGGTAACCATAATGGTTTCAAATTATCCACTGTATAACAGTTGCATATCTTTTGAGTCTTAGGGCCAGCATTCTTATCTGTCAACTCAATAATAATGAAAATGTAATCAGACTCTCCTAGAACAGACAAAAAAAAAATTCATGAATAAAATTTACATGTGCAGAATCACTTAGACTTGGGACAAGCCTAATGATGGAAATTATGTTGCTTTCATAGTGATCAAATACTTTGATGTATTTGACCATAATTTTCAGAAATGTTATTTTCTGGTAATGAGCACTTTCTTTTCATATCTTTGCTGTTTTGAGTGCACTGATACCTACTTTTTGGTAACTTTTTGTTGAGGTCTTTTCTCTTACATACCTCTTTGGTGCAAGGCATTATCTGGCAAATTGAAATAGATTCTGCGGTGTATGTGTCTTCCACTCTTTATAAAGGTATGGTTTAAATTTTCTGATGAGCACATTTAGAATTGACTTGATGAAGGGAGCAATAGCTCTTGAAAACTAGCCACAGATAATTAGGTTAGTCCAGGGATCCTGACATACAGCTCATGGGCCAAATACAACCCACCTGACTTCAGTATGTGGCCCACTTGGAATTTTTTTTATTTTTTTTGTAGAAAGAACAAAGTTTTACTTAATTACCTTGCACACATGATTCTGAAGCATATGGATTTTTGATCATATAGCCCACACACACAGAGATTTCTGATCATACGACCCATTTTTAGAGGAATGTAGAAACCCCTGGGTTAGTCTAATTAAAAAAAAAAAAAATCACCTAAATATTGCTGGTTTGGCTTTTGTTTTCATAGCCTCATGGAGTGAAACAGCAACCAGCTCTGAGTTTGATTCCCACTTCAGCTCCTTGTCAATTTGGGCAACTCGCTTAACCGTCCGTTGCCCCAGGTACAAGATAAGTGCCTGTATATAATATGTAAACCACTTTGATTTTAACCACAGAAAGGGGATATATCAAATGTCCTTTCCCTTATTCAAGAGAAGTGAACAGGAAACTGAAATGTCTCTTTCAACATATGCAAATTGATACTACGATTCGCCCATTTAAAATTTTTCTCCAAGTTCAGTTACCGTTTGCAGTATTTAATAAGGGGAAAAAAATAAATGCTGTGTACAGAAATGATTTCATGGTGCTATGTGAAACAGACATTACAGTACAAATGATCCCAGTCATATGTTGGAACGTGCCCTCTTAATGGTTTATTTTGTCTTTCTCTCTGAAATAGTTCTTCCAGCATTGGTAGACCGAATGGGAGATGCCAAAGACCAAGTTCGAGAGCAAGCACAGAATCTTATATTGAAGTTAATGGACCGGGCAGCATCACCAATGGTATTTACACCTTTCAAAAATTTGTACTTAGAGAGTATTAGTTCAGTTCGTAAACTTTCAGTTCATAAACTTGATTAATTGCCTTTCTGGTGGACAGCAAAGCAGTGTACAGTTGTATTATAAAAGAACAAAAGAGAAATTCAGAAATACAAGAGAGAGATGGGAAAAAGAGTGAAACATAGGGCAAACCCTAAGAATGCCTATGGCCACCTCAGGCCTTGAGGATTCAGTTATCAAATACCTGAATTAAAAAAAAAAAAAAGAAGTCCATCAGGTTGGTTATAAATCTGGGGGTGATGATAAAGTTTTGAGATGTTGTGGGAGGGAGTTTGCATACATGGCTTTCTTTATCTAAGACAGTACAGTGGTTGTCCTCCAAATGGATTATGGGGGTGGGGACACTGAGAAAGCAAAGGGTCTCTGATGATGCATAAATTGGAAAGGTAGATTGATTATATTAATTCAGATGGCTCTCTTCCAGTTTTCTGCTTCCTTCTCAAATATATCTAGTTTTCCATCTCTTCCCTTCCCTTTCATCGGTGTGCAGCATCTCTTCCACTCCATCTATGTGCAACATCTCCTCCCTCTCCCTCGCCTATCATCACCCCAAGTCGAGAACCTCACTCCCCCTCTTCTCCTTATCAGTCCAGCACCTCTCCCCTTCCCACGAGTCCAATACCTCTCCCTCATTCTACTTTAGTGACCTTATTCCACAAAACCTGAGTTCTTTGCTGGTGTGAGTAGCAGTAACACACTGCTTGGGCTGACCCAGATCCTTCCCTCTACAGTATTCTGCCCCTGTGATGTAACTTCTTGTTTATGCTCGGGCAGAATGCTGCAGAAGGAAGGATCGGGGTTGGCCCAGGCAGCATGTTAACTTCTGCTGCCAGCAACTTACGTTTTGCAGACTGGAGGTGCTGAAGGAGGATGAGGGAGAGTTGTTGGATGCTCGGTAGGAGGGGAGAGGAGAGGAAAGAAGGGAGAGGTGTGCTATATTATAAAGAAAAAAATGCTGCTCTATGTGCTGATCCCAGGACACACCTCATAAGAACATAAGAGTAGCGATACTGGGTCAGACCAATGGTCCATCTAGCCCAGTATCCTGTTTTACAAACAGTGGGCCAAGCCAGGTTACAAGTACCTGGTAACGTGGAGGGGCATAATCGAACGTCGCCGACGAAATAGATCGCCGGCGATCTATTTTGGTGGTGGCGCAACAGCTGGCCGGAACTGTATTTTCGAAAAAGATGGCCGGCCATCTTTTTTTTTCGATAATACGGTTTAGCCCGGCCAAATGCCAGAGTTTGCTGGGTTTGAGATGGCCGATTTTGTTTTTCAGCGATAATGGAAAAAAATGCCAGCCATCTCAAACCCAGCGAAATCCAAGGCATTTGGTCATGGGAGGAGCCAGCATTTGTAGTGCCCTGGACCCCTGACATGCCAGGGCAGCAACCGGGCAACCTAGGGGGCACTTCTAAAAATGTTTAAAAAATACACAAATAGCTCCCAGGTGCATAGCTCCCTTACCTTGTGTGCAGAGCCCCCCAAATTCCCCCCAAACCCACTCCCCACAACTCTACACCATTACCATAGCCCTTATGGGTGAAGGGGGGCACCTACATGTGGGTACAATGGGTTTTGGGGGGGTTTGGAGGGCTCAACACTTAGCACCACAAGTACAGGTAGGGGGCTGGATGGACCTGGGTCTGCCTGCCTGAAGTGCACTGCACCCATTAAAAACTGCTCCAGGGACTTGCATACTGCTGTCAGGGAGCTGGGTATGACATTTGAGGCTGGCATACAGGCTGGTAAAAAAAGGTTTTTATTTTTATTTTTTTTAGTGTGGGAGGGGGTTGGTGACTACTGGGGGACTACGGGGAGGTCATCCCCCATTCCTTCCGGTGGTTATCTGGTCAGTTGGGACACCTTTTTGAGGCTTGGTCATGAAAATAAAAGGACCAAGTAAACCCGGCGAAATACTGCTTAATGCCACTTTTTTTTTCCATTATCCACGAAAGCCGGCCAACTGGTAGCCACGCCCATGTCCCGCCTTCGCTACGCTGCCAACATGCCCCCTTGAACTTTCGCCGGCGCGGCGACAGGAAAGCGGCGATGCTGTCAAAAAACCGCTTTTGATTATTCGGATTTTGCCGCTTTTTGTGAGATTGCCGGCCATCTCCCGATTTATGTCGGAAGATCGCCAGCGATCGCTTTCGAAAATAAGCCTGATAGTAATATAGTAGATGACGGCAGAAAAAGACCTGCACGGTCCATCCAGTCTGCCCAACAAGATAAACTCATATGTGCTACTTTTTGTGTATAACTTACCTTGATTTGTATTTGTCATTTTCAGGGCACAGACCGTAGAAGTCTGCCCAGCACTATCCCCGCCTCCCAACCACCAGTCCCGCCTCCCACCACTGGCTCCGCCACCCAATCTCGGCTAAGCTTCTGAGGATCCTTTCCTTCTGAACAGGATTCCTTTATGTTTATCCCACGCATGTTTGAATTCCGTTACCGTTTTCATCTCCACCACTTCCCGCGGGAGGGCATTCCAAGCATCCACCACTCTCTCCGTGAAAAAATACTTCCTGACATTTTTCTTGAGTCTGCCCCCCTTCAATCTCATTTCACGTCCTCTAGTTCTACCGCCTTCACATCTACGGAAAAGGTTTGTTTGCGGACTAATACCTTTCAAATATTTGAACGTCTGTATCATATCACCCCTGTTTCTCCTTTCCTCCAGGGTATACATGTTCAGGTCAACAAGTCTTTCCTCAAACGTCTTGTAACGCAAATCCCATACCATTCTCGTAGCTTTTCTTTGCACCGTTTCAATTCTTTTTACATCCTTAGCAAGATACTTACTCCAAAACTAAACACAATACTCCAGGTGGGGCCTCACCAACGACTTATACAGGGATATCAACACCTCCTTTCTTCTGCTGGTCACACCTCTCTCTTTACAACCTAGCAACCTTCTCGCTACAGCCACCGCCTTGTCACACTGTTTCGTCGCCTTCAGATCCTCAGATACTATCACCCCAATATCCCTCTCCCCGTCCGTACATATCAGACTCTCACCGCCGAACACATACATCTCTTGTGGATTTCTACTCCCTAAGTGCATCACTTTGCATTTCTTCACATTGAATTTTAATTGCCAAACCTTAGACCATTTTTCTAGCTTCTGCAGATCCTTTTTCATGTTTTCCACTCCCTCCCGGGTGTCCACTCTGTTACAAATCTTAGTATCGTCCGCAAATAGGCAAACTTTACCTTCTAATCCTTCGGCAGTGTCACTCACAAATATATTGAACAGAATCGGCCCCAGCACCGATCCCTGAGGCACTCCACTACTCACCTTTCCCTCATCCGAGCGAATTCCATTAACCACCACCCTCTGGCGTCTGTCCGTCAACCAGTTCCTAATCCAGTTCACCACTTCGGGTCCTATGTTCAGCCCCTCCAGTTTATTTAAGAGCCTCCTGTGGGGAACCGTGTCAAAAGCTTTGCTGAAATCTAAGTAGATTACGTCTGCAGCACGTCCATTATTCAATTCTCCGGTCACCCAGTCAAAAAATTCAATGAGATTCGTTTGGCACGATTTCCCTTTGGTAAAACCATGTTGTCTCGGATCTTTCAACTTATTGGCTTCCAGGAAATTCACTATCCATTCTTTCAGCATCACTTCCATTACTTTTCCAATAACCGTGGTGAGGCTTACCGGCCTGTAGTTTCCAGCTTCTTCCCTATCACCACTTTTGTGAAGAGGGACCACATCCGCTGTTCTCCAGTCCCTCGGAACCTCTCCCATCTCCAAGGATTTATTAAACAAATCTTTAAGAGGTCCCGCCAGAACCTCTCTGAGCTCTTTCAGTATCTTGGGGTGGATCCCGTCCGGTCCCATGGCTTTGTCCACCTTTAGATTTTCAAGTTGTTCATACACACACTGTTCTGTGAATGGTTCTATATCCACTCCATTCTCAAAAGTCCCAGTGAGTCAGCTAAGTGCTGTATCAAAGAAAGTTCTCTAGGTGTGATCAGAAATGGTACAGTCTGATCAAAGAATTTTCAGTTGATTTAACTTTCAAATTCCCCAAAAATTTAACTTTCAAATTCCCCTAGAATATAACTTTCCTTTTGTAAATAAATCTAAATATTCCCAATAATTATAGCAGTTTCATCAATGTAAAATGCAACTTTATAACCACAATGCTAGAAACCAAAATCGTGGCAACATTCCATACCACAAATCCCAGGGCAAGCAGTTGCTTCCCTATGTCTGTCTTAATAGCAGACTATGGACTTTTCTTTCTTTCTTTCTTTCTTTCTTTCTTTCTTTCTTTCTTTCTTTCTTTCTTTCTTTCTTTCTTTCTTTCTTTCTTTCTTTCTTTCTTTCTTTCTTTCTTTCTTTCTTTCTTTCTTTCTTTCTTTCTTTCTTTATAACCATTTAAATTTTTACAAGCGATAAAACAACTTGCCAGAAATACAGAGAAAGTAATATATAGGAATTATTTCAGTCAGGTAATTCTATTTTCTTCTTTAGACCACTAAATAGGGAGAGTGAAACAAGACAAGGAGATCAATTAAACAGTAAACAGAAAAAAAACGTGGTATTAACCTGATTATCCCCAGATATTACTCGTCTAATTCATTATTCCACATTGATCATCTGGTTGGCTTCTTCAAGGCCAATACGATGTATAGTCAAATCATTTCATTAAAAACATACTTATTGTTAGAAATAATAGATCTGATTACGTTCTTTCTCTTTTAAAAACCAGAAGTTATTTAACAATACATATACTTAAGTCTCTAATTCAGATCCGACTGAATAAAGTAATCCCAGTTTTCACAGGCTTCACTCCTTTTAAATTAATAATTGAGGAAATGTTTCTGAGGAAAACTTTAGGAGTCATACCCAGATTATTGTAAGCCACATTGAGCCTGCAAAGAGGTGGGAAAATGTGTGATACAAATGCAATAAATAAATAAATAAACTATGGGAAAAACAATAATCTCGATATTACATCTATAATAATGTTCATTTTATTATTCAATAGAGAATCCACAAAGCGTGGAGAACTCAAAGAAGACCCACGGATACTTTGTAAAACAAACAGAAAAGTGGGCACAAAACCATCTTGACCAAGAGGAAGAACAACAGCAACAACCTGAAATATCTCTTATGCAACAATGGTTAGAAATAATCAACATTAAGAAGAATATAACAAGAAATGATTTACATTTCTTCACCATGTTGAATTATTGTAGATCTAAACGGATTCCCCGTGAGTCAAATATACTAATTAATAAAATTTGGTTTTAGCTTTACTGTGATCCAGTCTCTGGGACTCCTGGTTTTGTGCCCACTTTTCTGTTCATTTTATTATTCAAAATTTCTGGTCTGTTATCATTTTCAAGATCATAACCACTTCTTGCTCGTGTAGAATCATTTGTTATATCAATTTTTCACTCTCAAACGGTTCAGTTAAATTGTCCATATAACTCTCTAATAAAATTATATCTGAAACAAAATTATTTACTGCCACCGTTAGGTCCAGAAGCGCCTTTCAAATGGTATTCAATGTAACCACCACGGGAGCCAAAAACTCCAAGTTGATTTCTCTTAGGTGTTTAGGAGTGGTTCTGCCGATTCAGGTTCTGCTGTAAACATCCTCCGTTTTAGCATATGCCTCTAACTCACTCCTCCACTCCTTTGGACATGGTGGTTGAATAATTCGGGAGCGATGGAGTTGTTTTTTCCAGGTCCAAGAGCATCGACGCTCCTTCGTCGGCGCTAATCAAAGGACTCGCCAACCCTTTCATATGTGGGCAGTTTGTCGCGCAGCGGTCCCACACTTGCTGCTCAGGGGACAAAACGCTGGCCATCGACGGCTGACCGCCGGTTGTCCCCTTCCTCTCAGTTAAGGTAACTGCAATTGCAGAGAGGAAATTTACGTAAAGAATACAAAACTTCAGAGGACAGCTGGGCTGTTGGGCATACGAACTTCAGGTCGCCATCTTACCACTTTCCCAGTTTGGGACAACTTTGTCTGGTTTCTTTGTCTGATATGGGTAACCCTTCGGCATAGCCATCTGAGTCATTGAAACACAGGAGCCCCTCCACCACTACAAGGTGGTGTCCCTTCTGAGGGGACTATGGACTTTTCATCCAGGAATGTGTCCAAAACCTTTTAAAACTCGGATACGCTAATCACTGTTACCACATCCTCCGGAAAAGAGTTCCAGAACTTGACTATTCATTGAGTGAAAAAATATTTCCTCCTATTTGTTTTAAAAGTATTTCCATGTAACTTCCTTGAGTGTCCCCTAGTCTTTGTATTTTTGGGATGAATAAAAAATCGATTTACCTCTACTCATCCTACACCACTCAGGACTTTGTAGACCTCAATCATATCCCCCTTCTTCCATCTCTGTTCCAAGCTGGAGAGTCCTAACCTCTTTAGCCTTTCCTCATACGAGAGGAGTTCCAACCCCTTTATTATTTTGGTCGCTGTTTGAACCTTTTCTAATTTCGCTTTATCTTTTTTTTAAAGATACGGTGACCAGAACTGAACGCAGTACTCAAGGTGCGGATGCACCATGGAGTGGTACAATGGCATTTTAGTATTTTCGGTCTTATTCACCATCCATTTCCTAATAATTCCTAGCATCCTGTTTGCTTTTTTGGCCGCCGTCGTAAACTGAGCAGAAGATTTCAGCATATTATCTACAACGACACCTAGATCTTTTTCTTGCGTGCTGACCCCCAAAATGAACCCTAGCATCAGGTAACTATGATTCGGATTATTCTTTCCAATGTTCGTCACCTTGGATTTGTCCACATTAAATTTAATCTGCTGTTTGGATGCCCAGTCTTCCGATTTCCTAAGGTCTTCCTGCAATATTTCACAGTCCTCACATGTTTTAAGAACCTTGACTAGTTTTGTATCATCTGCAAATTTATTCACCTCACTCGTTGTTCTGATATAAATATGTTAAATAGCACTGGTCCCAGTACAGGTTCCTGCTGTACTCCACTGTTCACCCTCCTCCATTGAGAGAAATGACCGTTTAACTCTACCCTCTGTTTTCTGTCCAATAACCAATTCCTAATCCACACCAGAACCTTGCCTCCTATCACTTGACGCTCTAATTTTTTCAGGAGTCTCTTATGAGGAACTTTATCAAAAGCTTTCTGAAAATCTAGATACACTACATCAACCAGCTCACCTTTATCCACATGTTTGTTCACACCTTCAAAGAAATGAAGCAAATTGGTGAGGAAAGACTTCCTTCAGCAGAACCCATGCTGACTTTGTCCCATTAAACCACGTTTGTCTATGTGTTCTGTAATTTATTCTTTATAATAGTTTCACTATTTTGCCCGGCACCAACGTCAGGCTTACCGGTCTGTAATTTCCTGGTTCACCCCTAGAACACTTAAAAAAAATTGGTGTCACATTGGCCACCCTCCAATCTTCAGGTGTTACAGACAATTTTAACAACAGGTTACATATTACTAACAGAAGATCAGCAATTTCATGCTTAATTTCTTTGAGTACCCTTGGATGTATGCCATCTGCTCCAGGTGGTTTACTACTCTAATTTATCAGTTTGGCTCAGTACGTCTTCCAGGTTCACCGAGATTTCTTTCAGTTCCTCCACATCATCACCCTCGAAAAACATTTCCAGTACAGGCTGATCTCATACATCTTCTTCCATAAAGACAGAAGCAAAGAATTCATTCAGTTTCTCTGCTGTGACCTTGTCCTCCCTGAGCACCCCTGTGACACACTAGTTGAGAATCGCTGATTGAGAAGGAATGGGATTCAAGCAAGAGATGGTTTTAGATACAGAAGAGATAATTTTAGTTATAAAGGTTAAAGAAAATTCTTGAAAGGAATCTTGTGTGGGATGATAACCTGTAACCTTAGGTACCACCAGTGAAGAGCAAAGATTTTCCTAGAAAAGAATTCAGCTAGAGAATCAGCAGATAATGATGAATGAAGAGCCCCCAAATAGTGCAGGGGTGGACCACCTGTAACCCAACAATGGATTTTATGTGGCCTACAAGCATCTCTCCTCTCTCTTCTGGTCCTTCTTAGTACCTGTGATTAATGGCAGTGCGGAGGAGCCTTGTTGCCACATCCATGAAGGCCCTTCTGAACTTGCCTTCTCTGATGATTTCTGTACACATTGAGTGTATATCATTGGGGGTGGGACCAGGTACTTTTCTTTGATCCCATGGGACCGGAATGGAGAGGGAGGTACACAGTGTACTGTTGCTTCAAGTTCTGATAATGCCCTGGCTTTCATATTTCCTGGGTTTTGGGCGAGGGTAAACTTTATTTTCACTGCATATACTTTCAAAGAAAAGGTGTGGAATTCAGGCTTGTGGCTGCAAGTTTCTGGTGCTATTATTCCTTGGGAACATTTGTCATTTTGTATTTAATACAAGGACGATCCTAAATATGCTTTAATGCTTGCTGAATTTTATGTGTGGGGGTGGAGGGAGGTTTTATATATGTGGCCCCTAGAATGTTCTAAGAGCAACTCAAGTAGTAGGGAAGGGATGTAGTTTGACTTAACAGCAGCGTTTGACACAGTTAATTATGGAATCCTTCTGTTTAAACTAAACAGTCTTGGCATTTCTGGATATGTTTTAAATTGCTTCAGGGAATTCTTATTTAATGGCCATTACAAAGTCAAAGTGATTACTGTAACTGTTTATCATCAAGCTAAGTGCCATAATATGGAGTTCTTCAGGTTTTGCCACTTTTGCCTATATTGTTAGTATCTATGTGAGTTCATTTTAACATGGTTTCTCTGCTCTCAGTGTTAAATTTTATTCATGTGCTAAAGATGTGTCACTCCTTGTTCCAGTGGATAATCTAGATACCACTACACTGAAGGTAAATGACAGCATTTTGTTGATAGAAGCCCATAGCATGTTCATGGTTTTAAACTCAACAAAGGTAAAACAATTGCTGTGGTTGAATCATCTTGGCAAGCATATTCCAGAGCTCTTAACATTTCCAGGTAGTTCATCACTCAAGGTTAAATGTTCCACTAAGATCTTAGTGTAGTATCCAAAGGACTCCTATCTTTTGAACACAGGTTAACCGTATTGTTCTTTCTTTCTTTTTTAACCTCATCATATTTGTCCTATTTGTTCACTGTTTCAAGAACAGCATTTTATATTATTGGTTCAGACTCTTGTGTTAACTCGCTTGGATTGTTGAAATAGTTTGTACTCAACTGTCTTTGTCCCATTCCAAACTTCAGATGCCTCAAAACACTGAAGCTAAAACGATTTTTCTCTTGACGTTTGATAGAGCTACCTCCTCTCTGGTTCAATTACATTGGTTTCCCATTTAGTCTGTGTGTTTTTTCAAATTGAATGTATGATAAATAAGATTTTTTGAAGGTACCAGCCTTGAGCATTTAATTGGATTATTTTCATTTCCTAATAATGTCTGATGAAGAGCTGGTGATTCCTATCTAATTTACCTTCCTTCATTGTTAGAAGTTCGCTGTAGTAAATTTTGGATAGTTTGGTTCATTATCAGAATGGCCATGGTTGGTGTTCTTTACCAAAGTTGCTGAGAAGCATAAGTCATTACTTTTCCTCTTGGAAATCTTTGAAGACATATTTGTTTAAAAATTACCTAATGTAATCTTTTTTCTGTTTGCTGCTTTTTGTGAATCTCCTTATTTATCATTTTCTTTGGGCCTTATTGGAAGTTGGTGGAATATGAATGACAGATTATCTAATATAATAAAAGGCACCCTCAACGTTCTGAGGACAACGTTCTGAAGTCACTCAGACAGACGGTTCGTAAGTTCGTGGTGGTGAAGCCACTGACCAAGACTCGCTGCCCTGCCCTCGCGTCAAACATCATGACGTCGAGGGCGGGGAAAAATAAACGGATCGCGAGGGCAGAAAAAAAAACAAACAAACTGATCGCACCCACGCACGGTGCGTTTCAGTATATTAGATTTACCTCCGTGGTGGCGGTTCCGGCAGCGCAGCGTCACGGAAGGAGGCGGCGCTCCCGACGTCTGTAGCCTTCCCTTCGCTGTGTTCCGCCTTCTTCTGACGTCAATGATGACGTCAGAAGAAGGCGGAACACAGCGAAGGGAAGGCTAGACGTCGGAAACGCCGCCCCCTTCCCTGACGCTGCGCTGCCGAAACCGCCACCACGGAGGTAAATTTAAAAAAAAAAAAAAAAAAAAGGGATGTTGGAGGGATAGAAGAGGGTGGGCAGCAAAGTTGAACACTGGGAGCAGGAGGGTAGGAGAAAAACAACAGCATGGATGCGAAGGGGGGGGGGGGAACAAGAGGGTGGGCCAGGCTGGGACATGGGAGAGAGAGGAGCATGGATGCGAGGGGGGGTCATGGAAGGAAGAGAGGGGAATTGCAGGAAAAGGAAGAATGGAGGGGGCAGGGGACAGAGGAGCATGGATGCCCATGGATTGAGAGGGCAGGCCTCAGGCAGAGGGGAATTGCTGGATACGGATGAATGGAGGGGCCAGGTGACAGAGGAGCATGGATTGGAAGGGCAGGACTCAGGAAGAGGGGAATTGATGGATAGGGATGAATGGAGGGGACAGATGGGCATGGATGGATATGGATTGCAGGGCAGGCCTCAGGCACAGAGGGGAAATGCTGGAAAGGGAAAATGGAGGGGCCAGGTGACAGAGGAGCATGGATTGGAAGGGCAGGACTCAGGAAGAGGGGAATTGATGGATAGGGATGAATGGAGGGGACAGATGGGCATGGATGGATATGGATTGCAGAGCAGGCCTCAGGCAGAGAGGGGAAATGCTGGAAAGGGAAAAATGGAGGGGCCAGGTGACAGAGGAGCATGGATTGGAAGGGCAGGACTCAGGAAGAGGGGAATTGCTGGATAGGGATGAATGGAGGGGACAGATGGGCATGGATGGATATGGATTGCAGGGCAGGCCTCAGGCACAGAGGGGAAATGCTGGAAAGGGAAAATGGAGGGGCCAGGTGACAGAGGAGCATGGATTGGAAGGGCAGGACTCAGGAAGTGGGGAATTGATGGATAGGGATGAATGGAGGGGACAGATGGGCATGGATGGATATGGATTGCAGAGCAGGCCTCAGGCAGAGAGGGGAAATGCTGTAAAGGGAAAAATGGAGGGGCCAGGTGACAGAGGAGCATGGATTGGAAGGGCAGGACTCAGGAAGAGGGGAATTGATGGATAGGGATGAATGGAGGGGACAGATGGGCATGGATGGATATGGATTGCAGGACAGGCCTCAGGCAGAGAGGGGAAATGCTGTAAAGGGAAAAATGGAGGGGCCAGGTGACAGAGGAGCATGGATTGGAAGGGCAGGACTCAGGAAGAGGGGAATTGATGGATAGGGATGAATGGAGGGGACAGATGGGCATGGATGGATATGGATTGCAGGGCAGGCCTCAGGCAGAGAGGGGAAATGCTGGAAAGGGAAAAATGGAGGGGCCAGGTGACAGAGGAGCATGGATGGGCATGGATTGGAAGGGCAGGACTCAGGGAGAGGGGAATTGCTGGATAGGGATGAATGGAGGGGACAGATGGGCATGGATGGATATGGATTGCAGGGCAGGCCTCAGGCAGAGAGGGGAAATGCTGGATAGGGAAAAATGGAGGGGCCAGGTGACAGAGGAGCATGGATGGGCATGGATTGGAAGGGCAGGACTCAGGGAGAGGGGAATTGCTGGATAGGGATGAATGGAGAGGACAGATGGGCATGGATGGATATGGATTGCAGGGCAGGCCTCAGGCAGAGAGGGGAAATGCTGGATAGGGATGAATGGAGGGGGCAGGTGACAGAGAAACATGGATGGCCATGGATTGGGAGGGCAGGGCTCAGGGAGAGAGGGGAATTGCTGGAAAAGGATGAATGGAGGGGGCAGGGGACAGATGGCCATGGATTGGGAGGGCACGGCTCACACTCTCTCTCTCATATACAATGTCTTTCTGACTCTCACTCTCACACACTCTGTCTCACACTGTATCACAATCACTCTCTATGTGCCACACAGTCACTCACACACTCGCTTGGTCTCATACACTCACTCTCACAGAGAATCTGTGTCTCACACACACTCTCTCTCTCGCCCACACACACACACACTCTCTCTCACACTGTGTCTCACATACACACTTGCACACACTCTCATTCTCACACACACGCTCTCTCACAAACACCCTCACACCCAGACTCACTCTCTCTCTCTCTCATACACACACACTCACACTTTCACTCTGTCTCTCACACAGTCACTCTCACATACACTCTCCCAAACATACACACTCCGAGGAAAACCTTGCTAGCGCCCGTTTCATTTGTGTCAGAAACGGGCCTTTTTTACTAGTATTACAATAATTCACATCTGAGTATCAGAACATAAGCGTTGCCATTCTGGGACAGACCAAAGGCCCATCAAGCCCAGTATCCTGTTTCCAAAAATGGCAAGACCCCAGAACAGTAAAACAGATTTTATCACAATCTCCAGGAAGGTTTTCAAAAAGGGTTGGCATTAAACTCCTTGAAGGTTCAAGTGGCAGCCTTATTTTATTTCACCTGGAAAAATCTTCCATTGTAGCTCATCTAGATGTGGTTTGATTTTTCAAAGGAGTTTATCATATTTGCCATCCATTTCAGTCTTCCTTTCCAGAGTGGAATATCAGTTTAGTTTTGAAAGATTTGAGGTGTCTACTTTTTGAACCACTCAAAAGCTTAACCTTAAGACCTCACGTTAAAGACATAGTAACATAGTAGATGACGGCAGAAAAAGACCTGCACGGTCCATCCAGTCTGCCCAACAAGATAAACTCACATGTGCTACTTTTTGTGTATACCTTACCTTGATTTGTACCTGTCCTTTTCAGGGCACAGACCGTACAAGTCTGCCCAGCACTATCCCTGCCTCCCAACCACCAGTCCTGCCTCCCACCACCGGCTCTGAAACAGACCGTATAAGTCTGCCCAGCACCATCTCCCGCCACCGGCTCTGCCACCCAATCTCAGCTAAGCTTCTTAGGATCCATTCCTTCTGAACAGGATTCCTTTATGTTTATCCCACGCCTGTTTGAATTCCATTACCGTTTTCGTTTCCACCACCTCCCGCGGGAGGGCATTCCAAGCATCCACTACTGTCTCCGTGAAAAAATACGTCCTGACATTTTTCTTGAGTCTGCCCCCCTTCAATCTCATTTCATGTCCTCTCTTTCTACTGCCTTCGCATCTCCGGAAAAGGTTCATTTGCAGATTAATACCTTTCAAATATTTGAACGTCTGTATCATATCACCCCTGTTTCTCCTTTCCTCCAGAGTACACATGTTCAGGTCCGCAAGTCTCTCCTCATACGTCTTGTAACGCAAATCCCATACCATTCTCGTAGCTTTTCTTTGCACCGCTTCAATTCTTTTTACATCCTTAACAAGATACGGCCTCCAAAACTGAACACAGTACTCCAGGTGGGGCCTCACCAACGACTTATACAGGGGCATCAACACTCCCTTTCTTCTGCTGGTCACACCTCTCTCTATACAGCCTAACAACCTTCTAGCTATGGCCACCGCCTTGTCACACTGTTTCATCGCCTTCAAATCCTCAGATACTATCACCCCAAGATCCCTCTCCCTGTCCGTACATATCAGACTCTCACCGCCTAACACATACGTCTCCCGAGGATTTCTATTCCCTAAGTGCATCACTTTGCATTTCTTCGTGTTGAATTTTAATTGCCAAACCTTAGACCATTCTTCTAGCTTCCGTAGGTCCTTTTTCATGTTTTCCACTCCCTCTGGGGTGTCCACTCCGTTACAGATCTTAGTATCATCCTCAAATAGGCAAACTTTACCTTCTAACCCTTCGGCAATGTCACTCACAAATATATTGAACAGAATCGGACCCAGCACCGATCCTTGAGGCACTCCACTACTCACCTTTCCCACCTCCGAGTGAATTCCATTCACCACCACCCTCTGGCGTCTGTCCGTCAACCAGTTCCTAATCCAGTTCACCACTTCGGGTCCTATCTTCAGCCCATCCAGTTTATTTAAGAACCTCCTGTGGGGAACCGTGTCAAAAGCTTTGCTGAAATCTAAGTAGATTACGTCCATAGCTCGCCCCTGATTCAATTCTCCTGTCACCCAATCAAAGAACTCAATGAGATTCGTTTGGCACGATTTCCCTTTGGTAAAACCATGTTGTCTGGGATCTTGCAACTTATTGGCTTCCAGGAAATTCACTATCCTTTCCTTCAGCATCGCTTCCATTACTTTTCCAATAGCCGAAGTGAGGCTTACCGGCCTGTAGTTACCAGCTTCTTCCCTATCACCACTTTTGTGAAGAGGGACCACATCCGCCATTCTCCAATCCCTCGGAAACCTCTCCAGTCTGCAAGGATATATTAAACAAATCTTTAAGAGGACCCGCCAGAACCTCTCTGAGCTCCCTCAATATCCTAGGGTGGATCCCATCCGGTCCCACAGCTTTGTCCACCTTTAGCTTTTCAAGTTGTTCATACACACTGTCTTCCGTGAACGGTGCTCTATCCACTTCAATCTCATTTGTACTTTTTCCAGTCCATCGCGGTCCTTCTCCAGGATTTTCTTCTGTGAAAACAGAACAGAAGTGTATATTTAGCAAATTTGCTTTTTCTTCATCATTATCCACATAGCGGTTCGCAGTATCTTTTAGTCTCACAATTCCCTTTTTAGTCATTCTCCTTTCACTAATATACCTGGATAAAATTTTGCCACCCCTCCTTACATTTCTAGCCATTTGTTCTTCCGTTTGCGCTTTCACCAGACGTATCTCTCTCTTGGCTTCTTTCAGTTTCATCCGGTTTCCTTAGTGTCCATCTGGACCGGCCCAGCTGAACTGATGGGTTGTGCACACCTTCCAGCAGGTGGAGACTGAGAACAGTGATTCTTGAGAGAGCCAATATGAACCCAGCACAGCTCCCTCAAGTCTCAGTATTGGGTCATTCCATGCCAAGTGGTGTAAAATTAAAAAAAAGTTCCCACCATAATGTTCTCCAATTTTGTTCAAATTTTATCTATTGTGCGAGTCAGGTGTTAAACGAAGTTTCCCAAAATTTGAGGTCTCTAACTGCAATAGTTGCAGATCTAGACACCCTTTTCTGAAAGGTTGTCAGTCCATGAGCATGTGACATTTACCAAAATGCCATTTTTGGAGTCTAATAAAATCCAAACACATTTATAAGACTGGCTAAAAAATTAAAATCCTGTACAGTTTTTGATGCTAATTCCGATGAAATACATTTTAACATTATGGATGCAAAATCCAGTCAAACAAAGTTGACTCAAAAGTGTGCATCAAAATTGGTCGTCACTCATCGGAACATATTTGGACCAATATTCAGACCACAACAACTTCCATGCAAAGAAAGATACGGACTTGAAATTTTGAACAAGCATTATGCTTGTTCTGGACATAATACTGCCAGATTTGCAACTAACCAGTATCTATAACCGCCCTGCAGAATCTCTTCAAAGTTGGCACTGTCAGCGCAAATGGTAAAATGTACCAAAGTTCAAAGCCAATTATTAAAAAAGAGTCTGCCTGAATCAGCTTGTGAACAGTATCATCTGAAAGAGAAAATTGTGCTCTACAACACTGATATGTTTTTGTTTTGCAATGCTACCATTAAGTAGCCATTTACTCAGGTCAAAGTATGTTCTATTTTGTGTGCGCGATGTGTTGCGTTGGTTCATGATGGCTGAGCCATTACTGGTTATCACATTGAAACCAGCATCCCCATCGCCATAGGGGCCACGCCCGATAGCCATGCAGTAACAGCCACGGGTGGGTATCTTTACTGCAGGATCCCAAGCCTGATTGTGGGTTTCTTTACTGCAGGATCCCAAGCCTGATTGTGTGTTTCTTTACTGCAGGTTCCCAAGCCTGCCTTCTTCAGTTACTTCATCATTCTGAAAGCATCATTGATCTGCAAGAGAATGGTTTCATGGAAACTATATTGCCGACCATATGATGTCACTGACGGAGCTGGAATAACAGCAATGATAAGTTGTTCTGGGATCCAGCAAGTATCGCGTCTTACCGGCCAATAAAATGAAGTAGCGGGACCATGAGGATGCATAAAGCTTATGAAAGCATCTTTCTGTTCAACTGACGTTTCACAAACATTTCCAATCCACCATAACAGCGCACAATAAACGATTGGACAATCCACGAATAAAATACAAATGAATAAATAATTATATCAATACTTTTAAGCGATTATTAAGACTCAGTTTCCTAGAAATGAAGAAAAATTAGCACATCAAGCGTACTAAATATACATACTTTGACCTGAGTAAATGACTGCTTAATGGTGGCATTGCAAAACAAAAACATATCAGTGTTGTAGAGCACAATTTTCTCTTTCAGATGATAATGTTCACAAGCTGATTCAGGCAGACTCTTTTTTAATAATTGGCTTTGAACTTTGGTACATTTTACCATTTGCGCTGACAGTGCCAACTTTGAAGAGATCCTGCAGGGCGGTTATAGATGCTGGTTAGTTGCAAATCTGGCAGTATTAGGTCCAGCACAAGCATAATGCTTGTTCAAAATTTCAAGTCCGTATCTTTGTTTGCATGGAAGTTGTTGTGGTCTGAATATTGGTCCAAATATGTTCCGATGATTCGCGACCAATTTTGATGCACACTTTGAGTCAACTTGTTTGACTGGATTTTGCATCCATAATGTTAAAATGTATTTCATCGGAATTAGCATCAAAAACTGTACAGGATTTTAATTTTTTAGCCATTCTCCTTTCTTAACTGACCTCCACTCCATCCATGTCCAGCATTTCTCCTCTCTTCCCTCCCCTCCATCCATGTGCATCTCCTTCCTGACTTTCCTCCCCTCCATCCATCCATGTCCAGCAACTCTCCATTCTCCCCTGGCCTCTCCTTCATCCACCCATATCCAGTAAATTTCCTCTCTCCCCTGGCCCCTTCATTCATCCATCCATGTTCAGCAATTCTCTCTCCCCTGCCCTCCCCTCCTCTCCAGCAATTCTCCTCTCTCCCCTCCTCTTCTGTCCAGCGATCTCTTCTCTCCCCCCTGCCCTGCCCTCTCCTCCTGTCCAGCGATCTCTTCTCTCTCCCCCTGCCCTCCTCTCCTGTTCAGCGATCTCTTCTCTCTCCCCCCCTGCCCCTCCCCTCCTCTCCATGTCCAGCGATCTCTTCTCTCCCCCCTGCCCTCCCCTCCTGTCCAGCGATTTCTTCTCTCCCCCCTGCCCTGCCCTCCTCTCCATGTCCAGCGATCTCTTCTCTCTTCCCCTGCCCACCTCATCCAGCGATTTCCTCACCCCCTGCCCTCCCATCCATTGTCCAGCGATTCTCCCTGCCCTCCCTCAGCTCCCTGACAGCCCTCCTCGCTCGCCATTCCTTCCTACCCCCCCCCCCTGCACGCGTTTAACCGTTTTACTTTAATTCATCCGTTGCTGGCAGCGCTGCCATTCATTCTCATAGGCAGCTCCGCTCCCTTCTGCCGCGTCCATCT
Organism: Microcaecilia unicolor; assembly: GCF_901765095.1. NCBI lineage: Eukaryota > Metazoa > Chordata > Amphibia > Gymnophiona > Siphonopidae > Microcaecilia > Microcaecilia unicolor. The sequence goes on along the minus strand of NC_044031.1, from coordinate 194,130,289 downwards.
GGTCCTACATTACGTAAACAGGAAGTGCATCAGAGAGGGCCGGATAGACGTGGCAGAGGGGAGCGGAGCTGCCTGTGAGAATGAATGACAGCGCTGCCGGCGACGGATGAAGAAAAGAATGCTGCATGCAAGGGACATGTGGCGCCGGGCCCCCCTGGAGGCCTGGGCCCGGGGAATTTTATCCCTCCTGTCCCCCCCTCTCGGCGGCCCTGCGGTATATAAGGCAACCTTGGCCAGGTGGCTTAAAGAAGTAATTATTTTGGCATATAGTTTGAAGAGTAGACCTATCCCGGATGGTATAAAAGTTCATTCTACTAGAGGTCAAGTGGTGTCTTGGGCGGAGTGTTCCTTAGTAGCTCTGGTGGATATTTGCAAAGCGGCTACATGGTTCTCTTTGCATTCCTTTGTCAAGCACTATAGAGTGAATGTTCAGGCATGTCGGGACGCAATTTTTAGTCAGCAAGTGTTGATGGCAGGGCTGTTAGGGTCCCTCTGATAATGGACTGTTTTGATACTTTCCATCAGTTCAGCTGGGCTGGTCCAGAGGGACACTGAGTTAGGAGAAATTAGGTCCTACCTGCTAATTTGCTTTCCTTTAGTCCCTCTGGACTGGCTCAGCACCCATCCTCATTGATTTGGTAATTACTTGACGGTTAGCTCGTATAGTTCCTTAGGGGACCGTTGTGCATTCCTGTTGAAAGGTAAAAAAAACCAAAATGTATATAATTACAAATGCTTAGATTTTGTGTTGATCACTTGCCAGCAGTTCTTTTTTCTCATTGTGCACTAGTTTCTGTGCTAATCACTGGGGCACAGAGGATGTTTTGGATATACTGAGACTTGAGGGGGCTGAACTGAGTTCTTATTGGCTCTCTCAAGAATCATTGTTCTGAGTTTCCACCTGCTGGAAGTTGTGCACAACCCACAGTTCAGCTGGGCTGCTCCAGAGGGACTAAAGGAAAACAAATTAGCAGGTAGGAACTAATTTCTCCTTCTCTTGGCTATTTCCTTGGTATACAGGTGCCATCTTGGAGAGATCGTTTCCCCAATTTCCAGAGGCAGAAGTCTCTATCTGACATGTACCTTCCTTTGTACCAAAGGTGATGTCCTCTTTTCACTTCAAGCAATCTCTAGTTTTTCCATCTTGCCAAAAAGAATTTAAAACACGACATTTGCTGAATATAAGGAGCACATTCTACTAGGGGTATGGTCATCTCAAGGGCAGATGTTAGAGCAGTATCTCTGCAGACACATGTAAAGAGACTACAGTGTCATCCCTTCATACCTTTGTGTGTCATTATTGTTTGGATGTGGCAACTAGAGCAGAACAAGTCTTCAGAGTTGACATTATCCAAGCAGCGGTTTCCAGATCCACCCAGTGTGAGAATTGCTTTGCTATGTTCCACGGATTTTGGACTGTTGTGGTATGTACATAAATATTGCCATACTGGGACAGACCAAAGGTCTATCAAGCCCAGCATCCTGTTTCCAACAGTGGCCAATCCAGGTCTAAAATATCTGGCAAGGTCCCAAAAAAGTACAAACATTTTATGCTGCTTATCCCAGAAATAGTGGATTTTCCCCCAAATCCAATTTAATAATGGTCTGTGGACTTTTCCTTTAGGAAACTGTGCAAACCTTTTAAAAACTCCGCTAAGCTAACCGCCTTTACCACATTCTTTGGCAATGAATTCCAGAGTTTAATTACACGTTGAGTGAAGAAACATTTTCTCTAATTCCTTTTTAATTTACTACTTTTTAGCTTCATCGCATGCCCCCTAGTCCTAGTATTTTTGGAATGCGTAAACAGATGCTTCACGTCTACCCATTCCACTCCACTCATTTAATAATGGTCTGTGGACTTTTCCTTTAGGAAACTGTGCAAACCTTTTAAAAACTCCGCTAAGCTAACCGCCTTTACCACATTCTTTGGCAATGAATTCCAGAGTTTAATTACACGTTGAGTGAAGAAACATGTTCTCTAATTCCTTTTTAATTTACTACTTTTTAGCTTCATCGCATGCCCCCTAGTCCTAGTATTTTTGGAATGCGTAAACAGATGCTTCACGTCTACCCATTCCACTCCACTCATTATTTTATAGACCTCTATCATATCTCCCCTCAGCTGTCTTTTCTCCAAGTTGAAGAGCCCCAGCTGCTTTAGCCTCTTCTCATAGGAAAGTTGTCCCTTCCCCTTTATCATTTTCGTCACCCTTCTCTGCACCTTTTCTAATTCCACTATGAGGCATATTTTCAAAGCACTTTGGGAGGCTAAGTTCCATATGTTTCTATGGAACTTTGGGAGGCTAAGTGCTTTGAAAATAAGCCTCTATATCTTTTTAAAGATGCGACGACCAGAATTTAAAACAGTATTTGAGATGCGGTCGCAACATGGAGTGATACAAAGGCATTATAACATCCTCATTTTTGTTTTCCATTCCTTTCCTAATAATACCTAACATTCTATTTGCTTTCTTAGCCGCAGCAGCACACTGATCAGAAGGTTTCAACGTATCATCAACGACGAAACCTAGATCCCTTTCTTGGTCAGCGACTCCTAATGTGGAACCTTGCATTACATAGCTATACTTTGGGTTCCTCTTTCCCACATGCATCACTTTGCACTTACTCACATTAAACGTCATCTGCCATTTAGACGCCCAGTCTTGTAAGGTCCTCTTGTAATTTTTCACAATGCTCACGATTTAACGACTTTGAATAACTTTGTGTCATCATCAAATTTAATTACCTCACTAGTTACTCCCATCTCTAGATCATTTATAAATACGTTAAAAAGCAGTGATCCCAGCACAGACCCCTGGGGAACCCCACTATCTATCCATCTCCATTGAGACTACTGACCATTTAACCCTACTCTCTGTTTTCTATCCTTTAATCAGTTTTTAATGCACAATAGGAGAGTACCTCCTATCCCATGACTCTCCAATTTCCTCTAGAGTCTTTCATGAGGTACTTTGTCAAACGCCTTCTGAAAATCCAGATACACAGTATCAACTGGCTCACCTTTATCCACATGTTTGTTCACCCCTTCAAAGAAATGTAGTAGATTGGTGAGGCAAGATTTCCCTTCACTATATCCATGTTGACTTTGTCTCATTAATCCATGCTTTTGAATATGCTCTGTAATTTAATTTTCTCCAAAGACAAGCAGGCTGATATTCTCACAAGTGGGTGACGCCACGTCGGCCCCGGAGGATTTTAAAGCAAAATCTAAAAATCTCTTCTACGGCGTTCCGTCGCGCGAGCGAACGCACTGCGCATGTGCGCACACCTCTTCCCGCTCGCCGTGCGGACACGCCCCTCAGTTTTTCTTTTTCCGCGTCTGAGGAGACACGGAGTTTGTTAGTGCTTCGTGTTTTCTTCAGGTCCTCGGAGTAAAATCTCTTTTTTATTTTTTTATTTAACCCTTTTTGGCGACTATCAGTACCAGGTATCATCGCCCATCGGTACCGAGTATCATGACTGCCATCGGTACCATAGTATCAGGTATCGTCGGTACCGTGGATACATGGGTATCAGGTATCATGGATGCCGTCGGCACATGAGTACCATCGATACCAGATATCATGACCAGGTACCATCGGTGCCATGGGTGCCATTGGTACCAGGTGTCATGAGCACCGTCGGTGCCATGTGTACCATCGGTACCGTCGGTGCTGTTGGTGCCGGATATCATGGGTACCATTGGTACCACATGTCATGGCTACCATCGGTACCAGATATCATGGGTACCATCGGTACCAGATACCATGACTATCATCGGTACCAAGTACCATGGGTACCATTGGTACCGGGGTCCATCGGTACCATGTGTATCATCGGTACCGTCGGTGCCATGGTCTAGCAGTCTGGTTTTCGATTCCCTTGCATTTCCAGACTTTGTCCTTGGCTTCGGGACCATGGGTACCATTGGATGCCATGGGTGCTACCGCCTCCTGCGGCATCTGGCTTTTCACCTGGTCTCCTTCACCGATGCTGCCTCTGGTATGGGTGTTCGCACCCTACTGGGGCAACTTCTCGACCCATAGTAGCCTCCATATCGGACGTGTTTGGATCTGAGCTGCTCTGTTTGAGTAGTTAGTTCAGTTCAATGATGGTCATCTGACATTACAGTGGAGATTGTGAATCCCAATGCCCAGATGCTAGAGGTCCTGGACTACTATCTTCACCCGAGTCTTCTGCACTCAGAACAGATAGGAGTTCTAAGAACTTACTTCGGCGCCCCCGGGGCCAGAGCATACATCCTTAGCCTCTTTTGGAGAATGGCGTACCAGGCTGGCATGATCGCATCCCAAATCAAGTCTTGTCAGATCTTTACGAGCATTCCCACCGGAGTAGGCTAGACCTTTTCACCAAGTGGTCAGGTAGCACACGGTGTGTCGCAGGTTCCTGTCCAAGGGCATTTTCGACACTTGTAATGTAACACCTAGATTTCTGCTCTAGGTACAGTGATGCGCAGACTCTCATGACTGTGTGCCTCTCTCCTGGAGGAGGAGACTCAGCAGAAAACTGTAGATATGCTGTACATACACTTCCTCATCTTGGAAGTTCTTTAGAGAGAGGAGTAGTTTTCCTTGTGCCTTAAGGGGTCGTACCTATACTCCTACTTCTCGACAGCCGGTTCGGGCTATGCCTCAGCACGCTTGTTCTAGTCAGCGGCGTGCACCTAATCAGGCCCCTGCAGCTATTCCCCAGGAAACAGAGGGGTTTTTGACTGGCTCCAATTCAGTATAGCCACTATAAAAAAAAAAAAAAAAAAAAATGTCCGTACCGGCCATTCTGCCTGTCGGGGGGGAAGTTTACATTTTCTCCACCAAAGGTGACTTCTTTTATCCTCCAACCGGTGGGGTTTTTCAACTAGTCCGGTTAGGATACATTCTCAATCTGGAATCAAACCCTCCACATTGTTCATTGGAAGCTTAATCCTTTAGCTTCCATCAAAAGTGAGTACTTGCAGAGGAACTCTCTGCTTTCTCAGCGCCAATGCAGTCGAGCCCGTTCCACCAGGGCAAGAAGGGTTGAGATTCTATTCCAGGTCTTTCTTTGTGGGTTGCGTCCCATCATAGACATAAGGGGCCTAAACAGATTTGGTTCAGGATGTTTTCCCTGGGCATCCTTCTTCCCATACTTCAGGAAAACGATTGGTTATGCTCTCTGGATTTACAGGATACTTATACTCTCTTTGCATCCAGAGTATGTTTTTTTTCCTAGTGCCTGGCTGTTGTTGCAGCGTATCTTCATGGACTTGGGAGTGCATGTGTTCCCTTAACACGATGATTGCCCGTCTCAACAGATTACAGCACAGTACATATTGAGACTTCTAGACACATGGCTTCCGCAGTTCATGTAACTCCCATGGCACTTTTGCACATGACATCCGCTCAGTGCATCCTAGCTTCCCAGTGGTATCAAGTTTAGGGTATCTAGAGGATGTAACCCGACTGTTCGCCAGTCTTCGGTATTCCCCTCAGAGGTGGTTAATTCTCTCTATTTTGATTCTGAGGCATCTTACTCAGTCAAAAGCTGCTGACGAAGGTTGCATCCCTCCTGGCTATCCAACCAAATTATTTTAATTCAACAAACAATCGGGTTGTGATGTACTCGATAACAAAGGAGTACTGGATCTTGCCCTCTGAGTTAGGATGCCATGCAGATGTAGCGGTGGGCCCGCAATGCGGCATGTTTTCTCCAAGCCACTTATCTAATTGGCGTAAACAGCAGTCTGGCCGACAGGCTGAGCAGGATAATGCTACAGTTGAGCATGCCTATAGTTCGAAAGACCCCTCAGTGGATCTTTTGCTACTTAGTCCAATCGCAAAGTCCCTCAGTTCTGTTCCAGGCTGCAGGTTCACGGCAGGCTACCATCGGATGCCTTTCTCCTTCTTTGGGAGACAGGTTTTCCTTATGCGTATCCTCCCATACATCTGGTGGAAAAGACTTTGCTGTTTCTCAAGCAAGATTGTGGAGCCATGATTCTGATTGCTCTTTTCTAGCTGCGTCAGATAGGATTCCCTCTTCTTCTGGAGTTGGAATGTTTTCCAGCTCTCATTACGCAGAACGAGGGGGCACTTCTACATCCCAACCTCCAATCTCTGGCTCACACGGTCTGGATGTTGAGAGTGGGGTTTCGTTGAGTTTTCCAGAGTGTCTCCCGACTCTTGCTTGCTTTCAGAAAAGATTTCACAAAGAGGTGTTATTCTTTTTCATGGAAGAGGTTTGCCGTCTAGTGTGACAGCAAGGCCCTAGATCCTGCATCTTGTCTTATACAGACCTTGCTTGAGTTCTTTCTACACCTGTCTGAGTCTGGTCTCAAGACCAACTCTGTCAGTATTCATCTTTGTGCAATAGAGCTTATCATCAACGTGTGAAAAGTCAGCCTTTAGCTGTCCACTTTACGAGAGGTTTATCTCTCCCCCAATATTGAGAGAATTCCTTGTATGTGTCTAGGGGAGATTATTTCTCTTGGGCTTAGCACCCACAATAATTTTGACAGTTGGCTCTTATGCTTCGGTCAGAGTTCCTATCACTCCTTATCCAGTATCTTGGGGTCCCAATGTCGTTTTCATCCAGCTGCTGCAAGCTCAATTCGGGCCACTGGATTCCTGCCATCTGAAGTATTGGACCTGGAAGGTCGTTTTCCTTAGTGGCTGTTCCTTCAACTCGTAAGGTCGGTGAGCTTCGGTCTCTAGTAGCTCAAGCGCCTTACCTTACTTCTCATCTTAACAGAGTAGTTCTCTGCATGCAGACAAAGTTCTTACTGGCGCTGGTATCAGAGTACCAGCTGATCCAGTCAGTTGTCTTGCCAACATTCTTTCTCCCTCATCTTACAAGCCCTGGAGAAAGCAAGCTCCGCACTTTTTGCGTGGAGCAGACGAGCTCCCTCGGACGGTCCGCCCAGTTGTTTATTTCTTTTAATGCCAGTTGCTGTCGGAAACTGCATAATTTCTTCTTGGATAGCAGAGTGCATCTCCTTCATTTTTGTCCAAGCTGGACTGACTGTAGAAGGCCATGTCACGGCTCACAAAATTAGAGCCATGGCTGAGTCGGTGGCTCATCTAAGATCAGTCACTATTGAAGAGATCTGCAAAGCTGCGGCGTGGTCATCAGTCCACACATTCACATCTTACTACTGCCTTCAGCAATAGCCGACTCGTCAGTCGGTTTGGGCAGTCGGGGCTGCAGAACTTCTTTGGGGTTTAGAATCCAACTCCAACCCTCCTAAGCCCATTTTTGTTCTGTTCCAGGCTACACTCATTTAGATGTTTCTTCTTTTCAGGTCAATTTTATTCTGCCTCGCCATTGCGAGACTCAATTGACCACTGTTTGTTGTGTTGTGTAAGCCTGGAAGCTAGGGATACCCCACTTGTGAGAATATCAGCCTGCTTGTCTTTGGAGAAAGAGTAGTTACTTACCTGTAACAGGTGTTCTCCGAAGACAGCAGGCTGCATATTCTCACAAACCCTCCCACCTTCCCCTTTTGGAGTTGTCTCCTCCATCTTTTGGATTTAACTGAGGGGCGTGTCCGCACGGCGAGCGGGAAGAGGTGTGCGCACATGCGCAGTGCGTTCGCTCGCGCGACGGAACGCCGTAGAAGAGATTTTAGATTTTGCTTTAAAATCCTCCGGGGCCGACGTGGCGTCACCCACTTGTGAGAATATGCAGCCTGCTGTCTTCGGAGAACACCTGTTACAGGTAAGTAACTACTCTTTATAGTAGTCTCTACCATTTTGCCCGGCACCGACGTTAGACTCACCAGTCTATAATTTCCTGGATCTCCTCGGAACCTTTTTAAAAAACCAGCATTATATTGGCCACCCTCCAATCTTCCGGCACCACACTCGATTTTATGGATAAATTACATATTACTAGCAATAGTTTTGCCAGTTCATATTTCAGTTTTATCAGTACTCTGGGATGAATACGATCCAGTCCAGGAGATTTGCTACTCTTCAGTTTGTAGAACTGCTCCATTACATCCTCTAGGTTTATAGAGATTTCATTCTGTTTCTCCGACTCATCAGCTTTGAATACCATTTCTGGTATTGGTATCTCTCCCAAATCTTCCTCAGTGAAAACCGAAGCAAAGAATTCATTTAGTCTCTCCGCTACGGCTTTGTCTTCCCTGATCACCCCTTTTACCCCTTAGTCATCTAGCGGTCCAATCAATTCTTATGCCGGCTTCCTGCTTTTAATATACCTAAAAATGTTTTTACTATGTGTTTGTGCCTCCAACGCAGTCTTTTTTTCAAAGTCCCTCTTAGCCTTCCTTATCAGCTCTTTGCATTTGACTTGACATTCCTTATGTTGCTTCTTATTATTCTCAGTTGGTTCCTTCTTCCATTTTCTGAAGGATTTTCTTTTAGCTCTAATAGCTTCCTTGACCTCACTTTTTAACCATGCTGGCTGTCGTTTGGTTTTCCATCCTCCTTTTTTAATATGCAGAATATATTTGGCCTGGGCTTCCAGGATGGTGTTTTTGAACAGCATCCACAACTGATGTAAATTTTTGACCCTCGAAGCCGCTCCTCTAGGTTTTTTTTTCACCTTATTTTATCATAGTCTCCTTTTTTAAAGTTAAACGCTAACGTATTTCATTTCCTGTGTATACTTACTTCAAAGCTAATTATCAAATTTGATCATATTATGATCACTGCTATCAAGCGGCCCCAGCACCATTACCTCCCGCACCAGATCATGCGCTCCACTAAGGACTAGGTCTAGAATTTTTCCTTCTCTCGTTGGGTCCTGTACCAGCTGCTCGTCAAGGAATTTTGCATCCCTAGCATGCCCTGATATTACATTTACCCAGTCAATATCGGGGTAATTGAAATCACCCATTATTATTGTGTTGCCCAGTTTGTTTGCATCCCTAATTTCCTTTAACATTTCTACATCCTTCTGTTCATCCTGGCCAGGTGGACGGTAGTACACTCCTATCATTATCTTTTCCCCCTTTACACATGGAATTTCAATCCATAGGGATTCCAAGATGTGTTTTGTTTCCTGTAGAATTTTCAGTCTATTTGATTCAAGGATCTCCTTAACATACAATGCTACCCCTCCACCAATTCAATCCACCCTATCACTATGATATAATTTGTACCCCGGTATGACAGTGTCCCACTGGTTATCCTCCTTCCACAATGTCTCAGAGATGCCTATTATATCTAATTTTTCACTTAGTGCAATATATTCTAACTGTCCCATCTTATTTCTTAGGCTCCTGGCATTCGCATATAGACATTTCAAATTATGTTTGTTTGTTGTTCCTATTTACATCATGCTCCGTACTTGATAGCATTAATTTTTAATCTTTTGTCTGATTTTTATTTAAGGACACCTGATCTACTACGGTCTCTTTTGCAACCTCACTATCAGAATACACTATCTTCCCTGTTTTGATGATATCTTTGAAAGATACTTTATCCTGAACCATGCGCTTTTGAGCGACTGTCGGCCTTCCCCTAGGTTCTGGTTTAAAAGTTGCTTTATCTCCTTTTTAAATGCCGATGTCAGCAGCCTGGTCCCACTCTGGTTAAGGTGGAGCCCATCCTTTCGGAATAGGTAGGACAAATGTCTTACCTGATCATTTTCTTTCCTTTAATCCGACCAGACCAATTCAGAGGCTGGCCCTTCAGTAATTCTGCTCTCATAATATTTCATGTACTTCATTGTTTTTACATAGTTTATTCCAAGAAGCAAATTTTTTCTTGCTAAATGTTTACTTCTTCCTTTTTTATTGAGTATTTTGATTGTTGCTATTTGTTGAGAATGTTTGTTTTGAGTAGGGTGATCCTAAGAAAGAAATAACATAGACAATACTTCATGGTCATTTGAAATACTAAAGAGCTCAGGCTACACTGTGCCTTAATGGGGCAGAGCACAAAACACTTTTTCTGTTCGTGTCTGCTGCTCGATGTGCATAATTGACAGGATCTGGAGTGGTCTGATTTCATTAAATAAAAGAGAATTATCAGGTCAGACAAAATTTTTTCTTTATGCTGAAGCACTGATCCCACAATTATAATGCACGGATAATTAATTGTCCTTGGATAGAAATCCCAGAATCACTGCCTTGGTATTATTACTACAGGAAAAATGACTTTTGGCAGTCTTCTTTTTATTTCCATATTCCCCTTTTTGTGTGTGTAATCCAGTCCCTTGTCCCTGGGGAGGGGAAAACACTTCAGCCGTAGAGACTGGAATAAGAGAGACAATCAGACTTAGATATAGGCACAACCAGTAAAGATCTTTATTGGTATCTCACTAAGCCTATACAAAATAATTGTTCTCTCTGGAGCAGGTTGTCACATAGAAAAGCCAGACTTAAAGACTGAATAACAAAACTGCTCAGCAAAAACTTTCTTAGCCATCATATATATACTGTTGTAAGTTTCATTTCTCCCAAATCATGTGATTTCTCCTATACTAACTTATGGTCATATATGGATTTTCCTGTATTATTCTGTTATTTATGTGTATACATATATGGCAATTTCCTACATTGTATCATCCTCTCCTCTTGTGTGCACATGCATACTTTGTGGCAATTGGCTAATTCCTTATCAGTACGGCGTGTTCACAGCGTACAAATAACCGTGCAGCAGGCAAGTAGATATTATAAAACACCTGGTGTCCTTCTTCTCTGAACACATATTTCCGTTGGAACATCTTGGGGTCAGTTAGGTCCTTCCTCAGTCTCTCATCATCACCAAGGTTATATCCAATTATATCTGCCATATATGGACTGCATAGCCTCAGTTCCTTCTAAGTGTCACCTTGACATGTAACATGTACTCTCCATTCCCTGACAAAGCACTGTAGGTTACATGCAGCTGCAGGAAGAGACAAAAAATATGCTGAGAACAACAAGGCTAGGAAAACTGAGGGCTAGCAGAACCATATTACAGGCCTAGTACCATATTACAGGTGTAGTATAGGAAGGAATATACATGTGTTAAAAACAACCTAATAACTGGAACGTCTCGTCTGAGAGGACTCACTGTGTTGCTGGCCAGTATGTGCTAGTGAGAGGGATGTTTGGTGGTACTAACTGTGTAGTGTTGCTGAATATTTCCTCTGACCACCTTGGTACTATCTAGACAAGACCTGGCTGGTGCACAGGTGGAGCTGGAGGTTATCTGGTTAGTGGCCATATTCAGACCACTAACTGGCTAGTTACCAGGTAAAGCAAAAAGGTACTGGTGCTGAAGATCCAGTTTAACCAGGGCAGGTAGCATTCTGACCATGGTTTGGTATTGGGCTCTTTAGGATGATATGATATCTTTCCCCCCCCCCCCCCCCCCCCCCCCCCCTAGTGAGGACTTCTGCCCCACAGACCATTGAGTATACTTGATACAGGTGAGGAGTTTGATTTACTATTTTAGTAAGATCAATTTGATTACAATGTGCATTCTGTGATCATCCCTCGCCCCCTCCCCTTCCTCCTACTTAGATGCAGTGATAGCATTACTTAATACTTTAAGCTTTTTAGATTTAAACGTACATTCTTTTTTCATAGCATATTTGGGAGCGACTAGCCAACGGCTTCAAACACAAGAACCACCGATCTCGGGAAGGAGTCTGTCTTTGTCTTATTCTAACACTGAACACGTAAGCTGAACATCTCTTTATAGCAACATATTTAAGTTAAATTAGTTCTTTTGTGAGTCTAACATCAGATAGTGTAGCATTCAGTAATATACTGGCATAAGAATGTAAAACTATTTAAAATTGATGAAGTACAGTGTAAAAGAAATTGCCTCACAAATTAAGTTAGTATATATTAGGTTCATCTTTTATTTGTTTGAAGAGACATGGTAAATGAGTAGCCTAACTGTAACCCTATTGCTTCTTTTCACATGCATTGTACCTCATGTTGAATACTGCCAAAAAGTATATTTGATGCTACTTTATTCATGCAGTGAATATGTAGGCAGTTTGCCGACACTCCCTAGAGTACTGATGTGTGGCTGAAGCCAGCGCAGTGCGTGCATATGTGACTCAAGGTGTGATAGTCTCTCAGTGAAATTAATCCGAGGCAGAAATATGGTTCAGTGTAATCCATTATTCATGTGAACTAGTCCACTGTCTAAAAATGTGTGGTGGTCAATTTGTTGAACGGAAGTATATTTTATAGGAAAACTCAACTTCCTTGATTTCGGATTGGGGCAGCATACCTCCTAGCAGTAGTACTGTGAGACTACCGTTGGGGGCTCAAAGGTGTCATTTTGAACTTGGGCACCTGACAGGCCAAGGAGTGACTTGGGATCACTTCCCCCTCCCCCAACTAGACAGCAGGGAAAGCTCGGTAACCATGGGGTGGAGAGAGCCACATGGTGGGGGAGGTATTGTTTATGCCTAGGGAGGGGTTGAAGGAGGGGACAGAGTGCATTTGGCTTCTGTACCTGTACCTCGATTGAGGTCTAAACTGGTAGCTGGCATGTGTGCATCTGGGCAAGTATGAAAGCTGTCTAGGATATTTTTTTGTTATAGACATGGCATGCCCAAACGAAAGCACTGCCCCACCCCTTTATATCTCGATGTCCCAGGGAATTGAATTGATTTGCACTTTTTTGACCACTGACGACTCAGTTATGACTCATGAACTGCATAGCTAAACCAAGCTCAAACTTAAAAATGCTTGAGAACTGCATTTTCTGAATTATTGCTGAGAGCTGTGAATGCTGTGAATACAAGGTCATGTTGATTAAGCAAGGAGTGCTCTTTCCCTCCCTGACAGAGTTGACTGAAAATTGCTAGGTTGTATGATTTGGGAGGGAATTTCCATTGTGCAAAAGAGTATATAAGTGGCTGCTGTGTGGTATTAGACAGAGGCGGAGATGATCAACTGAGTGACTCTTTACCACAGTGGTCTCTCGTCCTCTTATAACAAATTGTTACTGACTGATTGCTTTGTTGTTACCTAAATTGGTAAATAATAAACACTTTCCCCTTCGAAGGAACATAGTCTCTGTCTTCTCTGCTTTCTCTGTCTTCTCTGCTTTCCCTGTCTTCTCTGTTTCCTCTGTCCACTGTATCTTGGGGTGGGTGTAAGGAGGTAGAAGCCCTATTTGCCCCACGGGTCCAAATGGTATATTTCCTATGGTAAGTAGAAATATATCAGAGAAGGAATTTGCATATATTATAGCCCTTCTCTGAGACTAGGTAGTTATCAGAGGGGACCATGGACTCCACCATAAACAGAATATACACTTGAAAATAATGGTTTTCTAAAATTGCTGTCTGCATGTATGTGCAATCTACTACTACTACTTAACATTTCTAGAGCGCTACTAGGGTTATTGCAGCGCTATACAATTTAAAAAAGAGAGACAGTCCCTGCTCAAAGAGCTTACAATCTAATAGACAAGTGAACGGCATAGAAATGTTATTTATTTATTTTCTGCATTTGTCCCCCACATATTCCAATAGGGAATCAGTTCAATGTAGCTTACAAGTTACTTTGGTTGTACACATACATCGGTTATTCATACTGCAAAGTCATTATGGGTTGGCACTTGTTTCTGTTCGAGATCTGGTACCATTGTTATGAGTCGGTTTGATTATAAGGGTTCATCAGAGAAGGATTGTATGAAGAAGTGGGTTTTCATGTGTTTTCTGAATGTCAAGTAATTGTTTATGCATTTTAGGGCTTTTGGAAAAAGTCGGAGTCGGAGAAACTTACTGACTTCACGGTAAACCTGGAGGACGTAATGGGGCAGTTCAGCATACTGAAGAGTAGCAAATCTCCTGGACCGGATGGTATTGATCCTAGAGTACTGATAGAACTGAAAAATGAGCTTGCGGAGCTACTATTAGTGATATGTAATTTATCGTTAAAGTCAAGCGTGGTACCGGAAGATTGGAGGGTGGCTAATGTAACGCCAATTTTTTTAAAAGGTTCCAGGGGAGATCCGGGAAATTATAGACCGGTGAGTCTGTTGTCGGTGCCGGGGAAAATGGTAGAGACTATTATCAAAAGCAAAATTACAGAGCACATCCAAGGACATGGATTACTGAGACCAAGTCAGCACGGCTTTTGTGTGGGGAAATCTTGCCTGACCAATTTACTTCAATTCTTTGAAGGAGTAAACAAACATGTGGACAAAGGGGAGCCGGTTGATATTGTGTATCTGTATTTTCAAAAGACGTTTGACAAGGTACCTCATGAAAGGCTACAGAGGAAAATGGAGGATCATGGGATAGGAGGAAATGTCCTATTGTGAATTAAAAACTGGTTGAAGGATAGGAGAGAATGGGGTTAAATGGGCAGTATTCACAATGGAGAAGGGTAGTTAGTGGGGTTCCTCAGGGGTCTGTGCTAGGTCCGCTGCTTTGTAACATATTTATAATGATTTAGAGATGGGAGTAACTAGCGAGGTAATTAAATTTGCTGATGACACAAAGTTATTCAAAGTCGTTAACTCGCGACAGGATTGTGAAAAATTACAGAAGGACCTTACGACACTGGGAGACTGGGCGGCTAAATGGCAGATGATGTTTAATGTGAGCAAGTGCAAGGTGATGCATGTGGGGAAAAAAGAACCCGAATTATAGCTACGTCATGCAAGGTTCCACGTTAGGAGTTACGGACCAAGAAAGGGATCTGGGTGTCGTCGTCGATAATACACTGAAACCTTCTGCTCAGTGTGCTACTGCGGCTAGGAAAGCGAATAGAATGTTGGGTATCATTAGGAAAGGTATGGAAAACAGGTGACAGGTGTGAAGATGTTATAATGCCGTTGTATCGCTCCATGGTGCGACCGCACCTTGAGTACTGTGTTTAATTCTGGTCGCCGCATCTCAAGAAAGATATAGTAGAATTGGAAAAGGTGCAGCGAAGGGCGACTAAAATGATAGCAGGGATGGGACGACTTCCCTATGAAGAAAGACTAAGGAGGCTAGGGCTTTTCAGCTTGGAGAAGAGACGGTTGAGGGGAGACATGATAGAGGTATATAAAATATTGAGTAGTGGAACAGGTGGATGTGAAGCGTCTGTTCACGCTTTCCAAAAATACTAGGACTAGGGGGCATGCGATGAAACTACAGTGTAGTAAATTTAAAACAAATCGGAGAAAATTTTTCTTCACCCAACGCATAATTAAACTCTGGAATTCGTTGCCGGAGAACGTGGTGAAGGCGGTTAGCTTGGCAGAGTTTAAAAAGGGGCTAGACGGTTTCCTAAAGGACAAGTCCATAAACCACTACTAAGTGGACTTGGGAAAAATCCACAATTCCAGGAATAACATGTATAGAATGTTTGTACGTTTGGGAAGCTCGCCAGGTGCCCTTGACCTGGATTGGCCGCTGTCGTGGACAGGATGCTGGGCTCGACGGACCCTTGGTCTTTTCCCAGTGCGGCATTACTTATGTACTTATGGAAGTATGTTCCTTATCATGGGACAGATGTACGTGAAGTTGGTTGAGTACGAAGATTTGTATAGTAGACATTTGGGAAAGTGAAGGATGAGATAGGTTCTAGTGCCTTTGATTGTATTGTGTATAGGTAGTTCAATTAGGTTTGTCAAGTATTCTGGTGCGAGACCGAAGATTATTCTGTAGGCTACGAGCATACCTTGAAGGTTATCCGTGCTTTGGGAGCCGGTGTAGGTTTTGGAGTAGTGGTCGTGCACTTTCTAAGCGTTTTATTCCGAATATTAGTCTTGCTGCTATATTTTGTGCAGTTTGAGTTTTATTAATGATTGTTCCTTGTATCTAGCATTGCAGTAGTTAACATGAGCAAGGACCATGGACTGTACTACTGTGCAGAATACATCTCTTGGGCAGTAGGTTTTTAATGCGCTTCAGTTTCCACATGATGTGGAACATTTTCTTTGTAGTGTTTGATATTTGTGTGTCATGTGTCAGGTTGCGTGGTCTATGGTGACTCCTAGGATTTTTAGATTGTCAGATATGGGGACGGAAGCACCCATGACTGAGATGTTGGGGAATTGGGTGGTGTGGGGTGATGTGATTATCAGGCATTGTGTTTTGTCTTTGTTCAGTTTGAGTTAAAACATTGAAGCCCAGGATTCCATTATATTTATGCCTTCTATAATCCTGGTTGTGATTTTCTGCAGATTCTTTTTGCGCAGCTTACTGCAGTCCCCAGCACTGAGGGCCTGGGATTACGTGCAGGTATTGGGTTCCATGGCTTCCACCTTGTACATGGTTATGTGGGCCCGGAGTCACATGCGACCGCTCCAGTTGCATCTGCTCAGCAGGTGGTGTCCCCTCTAGGAGGACTACACAATCCTGATTCTGTGGTGCCCCCATCTCAAGACAGAGATGGACTGGTGGTTGGTTCCGGAGAACTCTTCATGGGGCGTCCCGCTGGCCACCCCAGAATGGGTGGTTGTAACAACAGGTTTGTCCCTATCTGGTTGGGGGTCTCACTGCTTCAATCACACAGCCCAAGGGAAATGGTCGCCTATGGAAGGGACTTGGTCCATCAACCAGCTGGAGCTGAGGGCTATTTGCTTGGCTTTACAGGAGTTCCTATTCCTGATATGGAACAGTCCGATATGTGTTATTTCGGGCAACGCGTCATCAGTGGCCTACGTGAACAGACAAAGGGGCACCAGGAGTGCAGTGCTGGCCTGAGAAGCATCTCGGATTTGTCTCTGGGCAGAGACGCACTTGTTCCTCCTTTCAGTGGCCCATATTGCGGGTTCACAGAATGTCCAAGCAAACTTCCTCAGCTGGCACAATCTGGATCCGAGGGAATGGGAACTATCTCCCCTAGCCTTCGATTAGATAATGTTGTGGTGGGGGCTTCCTGTAATAGACTTGATGGCGACTCAACTCAATGCGAAAATCCACAGCTTTTTCAGCAGGGGCAGGGAGACGTGTTTGGACGGGATTGATGTCTTTCTCCAACATTGTCCTCCGGGCTTCCTGTATGTCTTTTCCCTATGGCCCATGGTGGGGAGAGTGATAGGACGCATAGGCAGACACCCTGGCCGAGTGATTCTGGTCGCCCCGGATTGGCCACGGCATCCTTGGTATACAGACCTAGTCCTACTGTTGTTCGACCGCCCCCTCTGGCTGGACGCAACGGGCAGCCTTCTGTTTCAGGGACCAGTAGTTATGGAGGATCCCTCCCCCTTTGGTCTTACAGCCTGACCCTCTAAAGGAAGCAGTTGAGGAGGAAAGGTTATCCAGACCCGGCCATCACCACCATACTTCAGGCACGGAAGCGGTCCACCTCCGTGGCTTATGCGAGAGTGTGACACACCTTCGAGGCTTCATGCTCGGGATCTGGGGTTTTGGTGGCATCTGCCTCGGAGTCTGTAATTCTTGCCTTTGTCCAAGAGGGGCTGGAAAAGTCTCTCTCTTTGAGTTTCTTAAAGGTTTAGGTGGCAGCTTTGGTGTGCTTCAGGGGTCGTCTTCAGGGCGCTTCCATCGCAGCACATCCAGATGTGATGTGTTTTCTGTGAGGTGTGAACCACCTATGACCGCCGTGGTTGCTGGTGGTTCCGAGCTGGAATCTGAACCTCGTTCTCAAAGCCATGCAACGGCCTCCTTTCAAACCTTTGGCGAATTTAACTTTAAAGGTTCTTACCTTGAAGACTGTTTTCTTGGTTGCTATTGCTTCGACCAGGAGGATATCGGAGTTACAGGTGCTCTTGTGCAGGGACCCTTTTCTCCAGTTCATGGAGGCAGGGGTGTCTATTCGGATGGTTCCTTCCTTTTTGCCGAAGGTAATTTCGCGTTTTCATCTTATTCAATCGCTAATGTTACCAGCGTTTCGCAGGGAGGATTACCCTGAGGATTATAGGGTGCTTCGTTGTTTGGATGTCAGATGCATCCTTCGGTATCTGGAGATGATGAATGAGTTCCGGTGTTTGGATCATCTTTTTGTGCTTTTTCAGGCCACAAGAAAGGTAATGTGGCCTCGAAAGCCACTGTGGCCTGCTGGCTCCGAGAAGCGATAGTTTCAATGTATTTGTCTATGGGGAGGTCTTCCCCGTTACATATCAGGGCCCATTCTATTACTGCACAAGCTTCTTCACGTGCGGAGTCGTGGGCGGTATCTTTGGAGGACATTTGGAGGGCTGTCACGTGGGCTTCGATACATACCTTTGCCAGGCATTATAGAGTGGATGTTGTGGTGCATCAGGATGCGATTTTCGGTGTGTCGGTGCTCACAGCGGGGTTGGGGTTATCCCGCCCTACTTGAGGACTGCTTTGGTACATCCCAAAAGTCTCTAGATTGATCTGTGGGATGCTGTGGAAGGAAAAATTAGTTCTCACCTGATGATTTTATTTATTTATTTAGATCATTTATACCTCGCCTTTTGCCATGGTTGTGCAGCCTCAAAGCGGCTTACAATGAACTAGCGAAATAAATACAGTTACATTTGAATAGTTGGGGACATAAAACAGGGTAAGAAGGGAAGGGAAAGGGGGGAAGAAACTAAGATGGTCTCCAGGTGAGTCAGGAGGGATGATGGAGATCCAGACAAGTCCAGGCGAGGCGATCCTCGAAGGGGCGCAGAGAAGAACAGGAGCAACATGCAGCCAGGAGTTGACGAAAGCTGGAGCCAGGCAACACAAGCGATGGGGGCAACGACATTGGATCCAAGATGGCAGTTCAAATGGCCCTCCTCTGCAGCACCAACTGCCAGGGCACCAGCAAAGAACGAATCTGCAGCCAATGTCAGCTTCAGCTCTGCCCTGCACACCGTCAAGCCAGACGAATCAGACGATGGCGGCCGTGGCCCTGCAGCAGGTTTTCTTTCCATTAGTCCCAACAGATCAATCCAAAGGCTCGCACTTAGTTTCTTCAGCTGTTGTTGCGGGTACAGTGCGGTTCTAGTTTTGGTTCTGCTGGGATTCCTTCATTTGGTTTATTTTAAAAAAAAAAAAGACTATGTCTGTTACTTGATGTTCTCCTGTGAGGGTGGTTGAAACTGTTTCTAATGTGTCGGAAGAGGCAGGAGAGTGGGGTTTTTCTTCTTCCTCTGCTTTGGTATCGTTCATACTGAGGTTGAGATGGCTGTATATAACCACATATAGCAAACCTCTAAAGCTCTCTCTATCTCCACCGTTTCATTTCTTCATCTACTACTACTACTACTATTTAGCATTTCTATAGCGCTACAAGGCATACGCAGTGCTGCACAAACATAGAAGAAAGACAGTCCCTGCTCAAAGAGCTTACAATCTAATAGACAAAAAATAAAGTAAGCAAATCAAATCAATTATTGTGTACAGGAAGGAGGAGGGTAGGTGGAGGCAGGTGGTTACAAGTGGTTACGAGTCAAAAGCAATGTTAAAGAGGTGAGCTTTCAGTCTAGATTTAAAGGTGGCCAAGGAAGGGGCAAGACGTAGGGGCTCAGGAAGTTTATTCCAGGCGTAGGGTGCAGCGAGACAGAAGGCGCGAAGTCTGGAGTTGGCAGTAGTGGAGAAGGGAACAGATAAGAAGGATTTATCCATGGAGCGGAGTGCACGGGAAGGGGTGTAGGGAAGGACGAGTATGGAGAGATACTGGGGAGCAGCAGAGTGAGTACATTTATAGGTTAGTAGAAGAAGTTTGAACAGGATGCGAAAACGGATAGGGAGCCAGTGAAGCAACTTGAGGAGAGGGGTAGTATGAGTAAAGCGACCCTGGCGGAAGACGAGACGGGCAGCAGAGTTTTGAACCGATTGGAGAGGGGAGAGGTGACTAAGTGGGAGGCCAGCAAGAAGCAGATTGCAGTAATCTAAACGAGAGGTGACAAGGGTGTGGATGAGGGTTTTGGTAGAGTGCTCAGAAAGAAAGGGGCGGATTTTACGGATGTTGTAAAGAAAGAAACGACAGGTCTTGGCGGTCTGCTGGATGTGAGCAGAGAAGGAGAGAGAAGAGTCAAAGATGACCCCAAGGTTTCGAGCCGAGGAGACAGGGAGCTGTGTTTCGTCTTTGTCTGGTTTTTGTTGGGGCTGTTTTGTCCAGTGTGTTTGTGTTTCTTTCATCCCATTCATCGAGGAATTCTTCTCTTAGTTTTTGGTGACCATTGATCTTTATATATGGTGGTCCAGAATTTGGTTGCGTTGATCTTTCCTTGCGTTTTATATGTTGTCTGTGTTTGTTGAGGTTGGGTTTTGTGTTCTTTCCAATAAAGGGTTAGGTTTAGTTTTGAAGTGGTCAGACCAATGGGTTTGTGTCCATCTCGAGTTCTGTATTTTGAAGTTGTTTACCTGTGAGAATCTATATTCTAGTAGGTCTATTGCATGTCCTTTGATGTGGGTAGTGTTCACTGGTGGTCATTGGAAGTCCCATAGTTTGAGGAATTGGTTGCAGTCTTTGTAGTTTTCTGATGGTCTAGATGGAGGTTGATATCCTCTGCTAATATGATGTTGGGGTTTGTTATGCACGCGTTTGAAATGAAATACATGAAGTTATTTTGAGTTGTTTTCTAGTTTCCTTGTGTTCTGTAAAATAGGATGCAGCATATTTGGGCGGGTCGAGATTGGTCCTTGAGTCTAATTGCAGCGATTTCTAGTTGTGGTGTTAATGGATTCTGCTATTGCTTCTACCTTCAGAAAGGATCTTTAAAACAGTGCAGTTCCCCCCATCTCTTTTCTCTTGTCTGGTCCAATGTAGGATTTTGCAGCCTGGCGGGCATAGATCCAGAAAGATGGGGTCTTTTCTTGTCACGGATCCATGTTTCATTTATGAAAGCTAATCTGAGGTCTTCATCGATTATCCAGTCTTTTATAATTTCTGATTTGTTTACTGCTGATCTTGAATTGATGTATCCCACTGGTATTTGAAGGTAGTCATCCTCTGGTAGCATGATTGTAGTTATTCTTGTTAGTTACCTATTGTTCGGGTTTTTGTGTTTCTTGGTTTCCTTTTTGGTTCTTTTCCAAGTTTGGGTGTTGGTTGGGTGGTTATCATTTTTTGGGGGTGTTATGTCTGGCTGTAGGGATTCTTCCTGTGAGGGGTCGGCCCTTAATACTGGGTGATGAAAGTTGCATAGTATTGGTATGTTGTTGGTTGTTTCTGGGGTCAGGGTGACCATTGGTATTATTAGTGTGAGGGTAGATAGTCCAATCAGAATTTTCGTATTGTACATGTTTTCCCTTTGGAGTTGTGGGGGGGGGGGGGGGGGGGGGGGGGGGAGTGTGTATGTTGCTTGGTGTCTGTTTTGATGTTTGTATATATATATTTATGTACTCGCTTATATACAAACATGCATTTATATATCTGTATGTGTGTGTATATGAGGCTGAAGGACTTTGTGATTTCTTTCTTTACTTAGTCTGGCGATTCCTTGCATAGGGAGTTGTATCGCGTGTGTGAGTTATCCCCTGTGTGGGTGTTTAGTCAGCTGCTTTCAGAGAAGATCACATACGAACGGGGTAATTGAAATAGTTTGAGTTTGTGGTCAGAGAATTCATCTAGATTCCTCAAGCTCCGTTTAAAGAATTCCCTCCGTGTTGTGAGGCTTCCATTTACCTGAAGCATTCTTTGGCTGCCTTTAATTTAAAGGTTTGACTGTGTGCATGAGGATCACAGAAGATTTGTGTGACTTTGCAATTCCCAGTGTTTCTCTATGGGTTTTTTTATCACAGGGATAAGAACAGTGGCTTTATATTGCAGTGGAGTTTTTTTCTTTCTTCACTTGAGAACTTGTTGGATACAAAGATCAGCAATGTTCAATATCTGCTACAATTATTAAGAACTGGGTTTTGTGTGCCCTTGTGTTTTTTTAGGGCTCACTGACTGATCTTTATTGAGATTGTTCTCTGGTGATACACAGAGACTGAAGAAACTGCAATTTAGGGTTTATGTTCAATGTTCTTTGTGGGATTTACATATGTGATCAGGGTATAAGTCTGGTGTGGATGGCAGTGTGAGTGAGTTGCAGGGATACTATTTGGTAATTCTTTTAATGCACTGGTTTGTTTTCACTAATAAAGACTTTGTAATTTATATAGAACAGGAGGAGTACTGTTTGTTGTTACTGTTTTTTTTAAGCCAAATTCAGGTTTTCACAAAAAACCTCTCCTTATTTTTACCAGTTTCTTTATTAAAAAACTAGTAAAAAAGGCCCGTTTCTGACACAAAGGAAACGGGCGCTAGCAAGGTTTTCCTCGGAGTGTGTATGTTTGAGAGAGAGTGTGTGTGAGAGTGACTGTGTGTGTGAGAGAGAGAGAGAGAGAGAGAGAGAGAGTGTGAATGTGAGAGTGACTGTGTGTGAGAGAGAGATTGAGACTGTGTGCGAGTGTGTCTGTTGGAGAGAGAGTGTGTGTGTGAGAGTGTGTGCCAGGGGCCCCCCTTCCCTCCCTCCCAGTTCCAGTGTCCCCCTTTCCTCCGTGTTCCAGGGTCGTCGTCCCTCCCTCCCTCCCTCCGTGTTCCAGGGTCACCCCCCCCCCCCCCCCCCCCCCGCTTTTTTTATTTTTTTTTCTAGGTTTTGTACAGGTGGTGCATTCCCCCCGCCTCCTCTCTCGTCCCCTCTCCTCCGAGTTCCAGACCCCACCTCCTTGCCTCCCTCCCTCCGATTTCCACACCACCTCCCTCCGATTTCCAGGCCCCCCTTCCTGCCGCCAACCCTCCCCCGCCACCGTCGTGTACCTGGACGTCAGACGCACGCACACAGATTCAAACTTGATCAGATCATTCGTCCACGCTGCACGGCCGAGAAGAGGACTTTGGCTGGCGGGGGTTGGGGTCCCCCGCCAACACAGGTACACGACGGCGGCGGGGGAGGGTTGGCGGCGGGAAGGGGGGCTCGAGAGGGTCATGACAGGGGGGTCCAGGGGTCAGGAAATCGGAGGGAGGGGGGTGTGGAAATCGGAGGGAGGGAGGGAGGTGGGGTCTGGAACTCGTGGTGGGAAAGGGGACGGGGAGAGTGGATCAGCTGTGAGGGTTTTTTTTTCTTCGGGTTCGCGTCATAATGGGTCCAGTGACGTCAGCCAGGGCTTTGGAGACTAGCAGACCAAGAAGGCACGGACACAGGCAGCAAGATAGAACGTTGGAGGTGAGAATTATTATATAGGATGTCAAGAAGGTTTTGTTAATGTTATCTTCACTAGAGCCTGACTTAGGTCTGTCTGCCTAATGTTTTGAGCCCCTGCAAATCTATCAGTAAACCAAAGGGAGGACCAGCCATGGTGAAAATACTGTATTTCAATTTCATCCACAAACTGGCCAGCTTGGTGGTGGTGGTGGTGGTTGGGGGGGGGGGGGGGGGGGCGATGGTTAATTCTGTGGTGTATTGAATGATCAGTTATTGTCAGTTTCTACAGTTCCTCTTTTTTTCCCTGCATTTTAGCAGGGGTTATGATTAGGTAGGTCATGATCTGTCTAGAGTGGCTGTAGTTTCAAAAGAATAGGCAATCAAAATCGCAGGGTCATGCATAGGACTTTTTTGTGCTGGGGGGAGTACTCACCAGTATTGAACACCATCACCTTCCCCATTGCCTGCTTTAAATGCACCATCTCCCCTCCCATTCCCAAGAATTAATGAAACACTCAGCAAATACCAAGCACATATATAGAAAGTGCCTTCCACAGGAAAATGTATTGTCCTAAGCCAATCCCTTCAGGCCCATGGTTGAACATTGTGGATTTGCACTTGCCTGCATGAGAATGAGAATGCACCATGCTGTAGTCAGTATATACCAGGCTAGCCCTTGCAAAATGTGGGAGATATGAGCTTATAGAGTCTGAGCTGTCAAACAAATAAAACAATAAGGGTCGAACTCTTCATTTTGATTTAGTGATTTGAATATGCTAGCTTGAGGAATTTGAATGTACAGCATCACTTACATCTTTGTAGTTTGCAAAGTACAGGAGAAAATGCATTCTTGTTTCCATTTCTCTAGTATTGCTCTGCATGCAGAATCCAGATTCTTGGAGTTGACAGTTTTTAGTTTTTGTCTGTTCTTTTCTGCTTCAAATTTGTTATGTATTTGGTGAAACTGAATCCATTTTCTGCATAGTCACTTCACTGGCTTCCTATCCGTTTCTGCATACAGTTCAAACTCCTCTTATTGACCTATAAGTGCATTCACTCTGCAGCTTCTCAGTATCTCTCCACTTTCATCTCTCCCTACATTCCTCCCCGGGAACTCCGTTCACTGGGTAAATCTCTCTTATCTGCACCCTTCTCCTCCACTGCTAACTCCAGACTCCGTTCCTTTTATCTTGCTGCACCATATGCCTGGAATAGACTTCCTGAGCCGGTACGTCAAGCTCCATTTCTGGCCGTCTTCAAATCTAAGCTTAAAGCCCACCTTTTTGATGCTGCTTTTAACTCCTAACCCTTATTCACTTGTTCAGAACCCTTATTTTATCATCCTCACTTTAATATTCCCTTATCTCTTGTTTGTCCTAATTAGATTGTAAGCTCTGTCGAGCAGGGACTGTCTCTTCATGTTCAAGTGTACAGCGCTGCGTACGTCTAGTAGCAGTTTAGAAATGATAAGTAGTAGTAGTAATATGACCAGTGTGAGGTATTTTGTGAGCAAGTAGTCCCTGTGTAGGGGTTTGTAGTGATCAGACTTACTATTGTTTCCCAGTAAGAGGTGTGTTCTAGGGATTGGTGTAGTATTTGCAGTGCTTCCTTCTCAAATACTCTGTGGTTGGTTCTTGGGGGCATGGCTATTGGTGGGGGTGGATCTTTGAGTGGTAATCTCACTCCTTAAGGATGGAAGTGCATGTGAGTACTGACATCTTTCTAGAAATAAAAGCATTGGTCATAAAAGATTTGTAGTGGGGTTAGATGACTGAGTCATTTTGATCTTGTTTAATTCATTTAAGAGTTATGTTCTTAGTTTTTAGGCTTTTTCAAGCCTGTTCAAGGTGGATTATAAAAATACTAAATATAACCATAAATGGCCCCTTCACAATAAACAATACTAATTCCATTCTGCAGCTGCTCTTCCCTACATAGCCAATAAGAGCAAAATTGAATAGCAAAGCAGTAAGATGCCAGTTTGTAAAATATATTTAGAACTTAAAGTACATTGCCTAAGGCAAAATGTTTGAATGATTTGAAGTAATTTTATTCTGTGGTGGGTCCTTTTATTTTTATTTTTTATTGTTGTGCTGCTCTGATATGGATGTTGAATGGAATATAAATTTTAAATTGAATATTATGTTTTTCTGTTTGATTTTCAGCTATGGTGCACAGCATTTAGTTCTTAGCAAACTGATACCTCATCTATGCATCTTGTCTAGCGATTCCAGTAGTCAGGTAGGTACTTTATTTTCATTTGATGATAGCTGTGTTAATGGACTTGGGAAATCATAGTATAGAGGAGTAGTGTGCCTAGACTTTTATTCTTCAAAGGCTGTAACATTTCTGCCAACAAGCAGGATTCAGTCAGGCACACAAGTGGGAAATGTCTTCTGATAGAGCAGGCACGAAGCTAACTGTCCCAGAGCTCAGAGACTTAGTGTAAAGTTATGAGCATATTTGGCCCTTCCTGCACGCAATGGTTTCCTCTTCTCAGTTTTTTCTTCTACTTGGCTGAATGATCATATAACACAGCTTTCCTAAGAAAACTTATTTTGCTGTTCTATTTTTATTTTCTATGTACCATTGAAGTTTTTCACATTATTAATCCTCCGAGTAGTATGACAAAGTCCTTCAAAAAAAAACATTTTCTTTGAAGACAAGCATGCTCTGTTATTTTCACAAGTGGATAGCCATAGCTTCCCACAGATCAATCCAGAGACTTATGGTTATGTCCCTCTGCCAGCAGGTGGAGATAGAGAGAACTTCAGAGGTTTACTATATGTAGTTCTCCGAGGACAAGCAGGCTGCTTGTTCTCACTGATGGGTGACGTCCACGGCAGCCCCTCCAATCGGAAACTTCACTAGCAAAGTCCTTTGCTAGCCCTCGCGCGCCCGCGCGCACCGCGCATGCGCGGCCGTCTTCCCGCCCGAAACCGGCTCGAGCCGGCCAGTCTTCTTTTGTCCGCACTCGGTACGGTCGTGTTTTCGCCGTGTCGAGCCCCGGAAAGTCGACCTCGCGCGTCCAATTTGTTTTGAACGTGTTTTTTTTTTTCCTTCGGGAAAGCTTTGTCCTAGTCGGGAAGTGCTCCGGAAACCCCCCGCCGGGTTTCGTGTAAATCCTCCCCGTACTTCCAGCTTTTTTGCCCCGGTAAGTTTTCTTTCGTCGTCGGGGTAGGCCTCTTTTCGGCCTCGGTCGAGATTTTTTCTCCCTCTAAATTTGGTGCTTCAAATTTCGCCATTTCGGCTTTTGATTTCGCCGGCGTGATTTTTCCGCCCATGACATCGAAGCCTTCCAGCGGCTTCAAGAAGTGCACCCAGTGCGCCCGGGTTATCTCGCTCACTGATCGACACTCGTCGTGTCTTCAGTGTCTGGGGGCCGAGCACCGCCCTCAGAACTGCAGTCTGTGTTCCCTGCTTCAAAGGCGGACTCAGGTAGCGAGACTAGCCCAGTGGAACGTGTTGTTCTCGGGCTCTTCGTCGGCATCGGCACCGGGATCTTCGAGTGCATCGACGTCGTCAGCGTCCAGACCTTCTTCCTCGGCCGCCCCTGCATCGAGTGCATCGAGGCATCGGGCCTCTGCATCGGCGCCGAGACATCGGATAGCTGCATCGACGTCGGTGGTACCAGGACCTCGTCTGCTGATGTCGTCGGACGGTGGTGCATCGGGTGGAGTGCAGGTGAGGGCTGTCCATTCCCCTGCTGGTGGCGGTGAGCCCTCGGGTGGGTCTCCGCCTACCCTGAGGGCTCCTGCGGTACAGCCCCCCCGAGATCGACCTTCTTCAGTCTCGGCCCCGAGGAAGCGACGGATGGATTCGACGTCCTCCTCGTCGGTGCCGGGGAGCTCCGGTGACATGCTTCGGAAGAAATCGAAGAAGCATCGACACCGGTCTCCTCCCCGTGTCGGCACCGAGAGCTCTGGGTCGCCGAGGGATTCGGCACCCAGCAGGCATCGGCACCGAGAGGACCGCTCACCCTCTGTTCAGGAGGTGTCGATGCGCTCCGCTCTGGACAGCCCGGAACAGCCTCCACGCCCGGAACAGGTACTGACGTCGACGCCTGCATCGACCTCTCAGCCTTTCTCTGCAGCCGCTCTAAACGAGAGCCTCCGGGCCGTTCTCCCAGAGATTCTGGGAGAGCTGTTGCGCCCTACCCCTCCGGTACCGGCGGTGCTTGCGCCACCGGTACCGTCGAGCGTGGCGCCGGCTGGCCCATCGCCCAGGTTGAGGTCCCCGACGTCGGTACCGCGTGCGGTACCGACCGCGGCCACCTCCCAGGAAGGCTCCCCGACTACGTCGGCGGAGGGAGCTTCGCCGATGCGGGCGAGGGAGTCTACCTCTCGACGCCCCCATCGTGGACGGGGTTCCACGGAGTCGAGCAGGGCGAGGTTGCAGACACAGGTCCGTGAACTTGTGTCTGACACCGAGGGTGAGGCCTCGTGGGAGGAAGAGGAAGATCCCAGATATTTCTCTGACGAGGAGTCTGAGGGTCTTCCGTCTGATCCCACTCCCTCTCCTGAGAGACAGCTTTCTCCTCCCGAGAGTCTGTCTTTTGCCTCCTTTGTCCGGGAGATGTCTACGGCCATCCCCTTCCCGGTGGTTGTGGAGGACGAGCCCAGGGCTGAAATGTTTGAGCTCCTGGACTATCCTTCTCCACCTAAGGAAGCGTCCACTGTTCCCTTGCACCATGTCCTGAAGAAGACATTGCTTGCGAACTGGACCAAGCCATTAACTAATCCCCACATTCCCAAGAAGATCGAGTCCCAGTACCGGATCCATGGGGACCCAGAGCTGATGCGCACTCAGTTGCCTCATGACTCTGGAGTTGTGGATTTGGCCCTAAAGAAGGCTAAGAGTTCTAGGGAACATGCTTCGGCGCCCCCGGGCAAGGACGCTAGAACCTTAGACTCCTTTGGGAGGAAGGCCTACCATTCCTCTATGCTCGTGTCCAAGATCCAGTCTTACCAGCTCTACACGAGCATACACATGCGGAATAATGTGCGGCAGTTGGCGGGCTTGGTTGATGCTCTTCCCCCTGAGCAAGCCAAGCCTTTTCAGGAGGTGGTCAGGCAGCTGAAGGCGTGCAGAAAATTCCTGGCCAGAGGAGTTTATGACACTTTTGATGTTGCGTCCAGGGCCGCTGCTCAAGGTGTGGTGATGCGCAGGCTCTCATGGCTGCGTGCCGCCGACCTGGAGAATAGAATCCAGCAGCGGATTGCGGACTCGCCTTGCCGTGCGGATAACATTTTTGGCGAAAAAGTCGAGCAGGTGGTAGAGTCTCTCCACCAGCGGGACACCGCATTCGACAAGTTCGCCCGCCGGCAGCCTTCAGCTTCTACCTCTACAGGTAGACGATTTTTTCGGGGGAAGGAAGACTGTTCCCTATACTTCTGGCAAGCGTAGGTACAATCCTCCTTCCCGACAGCCTGCGGCCCAGGCTAAGCCCCAGCGCGCTCGCTCTCGTCAGCAGCGTGCGAATCAGCAAGGCCCCGCGGCTCCCCAGCAAAAGCAAGGGGCGAGCTTTTGACTGGCTCCAGCAGAGCATAGCCGACATCCAAGTGTCAGTGCCGGGCGACCTGCCTGTCGGAGGGAGGTTGAAAGCTTTTCACCAAAGGTGGCCTCTCATAACCTCCGATCAGTGGGTTCTCCAAATAGTCCGACAAGGATACACCCTCAATTTGGCCTCACAACCTCCAAATTGTCCACCGGGAGCTCAGTCCTACAGCTTCCAGCACAAGCAGGTACTTGCAGAGGAACTCTCCGCCCTTCTCAGCGCCAATGCGGTCGAGCCCGTGCCATCCGGGCAAGAAGGGCTGGGGTTCTATTCCAGGTACTTCCTTGTGGAAAAGAAAACAGGGGGATGCGTCCCATCCTAGACCTAAGGGCCCTGAACAAATATCTCGTAAAAGAAAAGTTCAGGATGCTTTCCCTGGGCACCCTTCTCCCCATGATTCAGCAAAACGATTGGCTATGCTCTCTGGACTTGAAGGATGCCTACACACACATCCCGATACTGCCAGCTCACAGACAGTATCTGCGATTTCAGCTGGGCGCACGCCACTTCCAGTACTGTGTGCTACCCTTTGGGCTCGCCTCTGCGCCCAGGGTGTTCACAAAGTGCCTAGCTGTGGTAGCAGCGGCGCTTCGCAGGCTGGGGGTGCACGTGTTCCCATATCTCGACGATTGGCTGGTGAAGAACACATCCGAGGCAGGAGCCCTGCAGTCCATGCAGATGACTATTCGCCTCCTGGAGCTACTGGGGTTTGTGATAAATTACCCAAAGTCCCATCTTCTCCCAGTGCAGAAACTCGAATTCATCGGAGCCCTGCTGGATTCTCGGACGGCTCGCGCCTATCTCCCAGAGGCGAGGGCCAACAACTTGTTGTCCCTCGTCTCGCGGGTGCGAGCGTCCCAGCAGATCACAGCTCGGCAGATGTTGAGATTGCTGGGCCACATGGCTTCCACAGTTCATGTGACTCCCATGGCCCGCCTTCACATGAGATCTGCTCAATGGACCCTAGCCTCCCAGTGGTATCAGGCCGCCGGGGGTCTAGAGGACGTGATCCACCTGTCCACGAGTTTTCTCGAATCCCTGTATTGGTGGACGATTTGCTCCAATTTGACTCTGGGACGTCCCTTCCAAATTCCTCAGCCTCAAAAAGTGCTGACCACGGATGCGTCTCTCCTGGGATGGGGAGCTCATGTCGATGGGCTTCACACCCAAGGAAGGTGGTCCCTCCAAGAAAGCGATCTACAGATCAATCTTCTGGAGTTGCGAGCGATCTGGAACGCTCTGAAGGCTTTCAGAGATCGGCTGTCCCACCAAATTATCCAAATTCAGACAGACAATCAGGTTGCCATGTACTATGTCAACAAGCAGGGGGGCACCGGATCTCGCCCCCTGTGTCAGGAAGCCGTCAGCATGTGGCTCTGGGCTCGCCGTCAAGGCATGGTGCTCCAAGCCACATATCTGGCAGGCGTAAACAACAGTCTGGCCGACAGGTTGAGCAGGATTATGCAACCTCACGAGTGGTCGCTCAATTCCCGTGTGGTGCGACAGATCTTCCAGGCGTGGGGCACCCCCCTGGTGGATCTCTTCGCATCTCAAGTGAACCACAAGGTCCCTCAGTTCTGTTCCAGGCTTCAGGCCCACGGCAGACTGGCGTCGGATGCCTTCCTCCTGGATTGGGGGGAAGGTCTGCTGTATGCTTATCCTCCCATTCCTCTGGTGGGGAAGACTTTGTTGAAACTCAAGCAAGACCGAGGCACCATGATTCTGATTGCTCCCTTTTGGCCGCGTCAGATCTGGTTCCCTCTTCTTCTGGAGTTATCCTCCGAAGAACCGTGGAGATTGGAGTGTTTTCCGACCCTCATCACGCAGGACGAAGGGGCTCTTCTGCATCCCAACCTCCAGTCCCTGGCTCTCACGGCCTGGATGTTGAGGGCGTAGACTTTGCCTCTTTGGGTCTGCCAGAGGGTGTCTCCCGCATCTTGCTTGCTTCCAGGAAAGACTCCACTAAGAGAAGTTACTTCTTTCATTGGAGGAGGTTTGCCGTCTGGTGTGACAGCAAGGCCCTAGATCCTCGCTCTTGTCCTACACAGACCCTGCTTGAATACCTTCTCCACTTGTCTGAGTCTGGTCTGAAGACCAACTCCGTAAGGGTTCACCTTAGTGCAATCAGTGCATACCATTACCAAGTGGAAGGTAAGCCGATCTCAGGACAGCCTTTAGTTGTTCGCTTCATGAGAGGTTTGCTTTTGTCAAAGCCCCCTGTCAAGCCTCCTACAGTGTCATGGGATCTCAATGTCGTTCTCACCCAGCTGATGAAACCTCCTTTCGAGCCACTGAATTCCTGCCATCCGAAGTACTTGACCTGGAAGGTCATTTTCTTGGTGGCAGTTACCTCGGCTCGTAGAGTCAGTGAGCTTCAGGCCCTGGTAGCCCAGGCCCCTTACACCAAATTTCATCACAACAGAGTAGTCCTCCGCACTCACCCTAAGTTTCTGCCAAAGGTTGTGTCGGAGTTCCATCTGAACCAGTCAATTGTCTTGCCAACATTCTTTCCCCGTCCTCATTCCTGCCCTGCTGAACGTCAGCTGCACACATTGGACTGCAAGAGAGCATTGGCCTTCTATCTGGAGCGGACACAGCCCCACAGACAGTCCGCCCAATTGTTTGTTTCTTTTGATCCCAACAAGAGGGGAGTGGCTGTAGGGAAACGCACCATATCCAATTGGCTAGCAGATTGCATTTCCTTCACTTACGCCCAGGCTGGGCTGGCTCTTGAGGGTCATGTCACGGCTCATAATGTTAGAGCCATGGCAGCGTCGGTAGCCCACTTGAAGTCAGCCACCATGGAGGAAATTTGCAAAGCTGCGACGTGGTCATCTGTCCACACATTCACATCTCATTACTGCCTGCAGCAGGATACCCGACGTGACAGTCGGTTCGGGCAGTCAGTTCTTCAGAACCTGTTTGGGCTTTAGGATCCAACTCCACCCCCGAGGGCCCTGTTTGTTCTGTTCCAGGCTACACTCTCAGTTAGTTGGTAAATTTTTTAGGTCAATCTCAGTTATGTCCTCGCCGTTGCGAGGCCCAATTGACCAATGTTGTTGTTTTGAGTGAGCCTGGGGGCTAGGGATACCCCATCAGTGAGAACAAGCAGCCTGCTTGTCCTCGGAGAAAGCGAATGCTACATACCTGTAGAAGGTATTCTCCGAGGACAGCAGGCTGATTGTTCTCACAAACCCGCCCGCCTCCCCTTTGGAGTTGTGTCTTCCCTTGAAGTGTATTGTCTTGCTACATACTGGACTGGCCGGCTCGAGCCGGTTTCGGGCGGGAAGACGGCCGCGCATGCGCGGTGCGCGCGGGCGCGCGAGGGCTAGCAAAGGACTTTGCTAGTGAAGTTTCCGATTGGAGGGGCTGCCGTGGACGTCACCCATCAGTGAGAACAATCAGCCTGCTGTCCTCGGAGAATACCTTCTACAGGTATGTAGCATTCGCTTTATGTGCAGTCAACTTTACTTCAGAATTCTTTCCTTCTAGCAGGTGGATGGTCATATCTGTGCAGCTCTGGATTGATTGGCTCCTGTCCTGGTCCCATTGGTCTAGTTGAGCTTCTGGGGTGTGCGGTGTCCTGGGACTTGGGTGCACACCTGGTGGTGCCAGGTCCCTCCCTTCCTCCCCCATCAACCCCTCCTCTCTGCCTGACTGGGGTTTGTGGTTCTCACTCGCCTCACTTTAAAAGGAGTCTGAAGTTTCTTTTGCTGCAGCATCCTCCCCTGCTCTTTAAAAAAAAAAAAAAAAAAAATCTCAGTCTGATTTGTCCGGGGGGGGGGGGGGGGGGGGGGGAGGACAATTGCATTTGTTCCCCTTTACTTCCCTTTCTGTTGGTCCGTTTTGGAAGTTGGGGGAGAAGAGGGGTTTTTTTTTGTTTTGTTTTTTTTTTGGATTGTTTGATTTGTATGACTAATCTGCGTACCCATTCTTGGGGGAGGGGGAGCGTAGTGTTGTCCTGCATCAGTGTATGTGTTTTTTTGGGTGAGGGGGGGGGCTGTGGGTATGAGTGAGATAGATAGATGTTGAATGTCCTTGTTAAAGTTTGTGTATGAAGGGGGGTGGGATTGTGTGTGTGAGTGTGAAAGAGAGATGCTTTCTCTCCATGGCAGAGTGTGTGTATGTTGTTGTGTGGGTTGTGGGGTGGAGTTTGGTTGTGTTTGTGGGTGTGAGTGAGAGATGCTGATTTTCCAGGGTAGAGCTTGTCTATGTATTTTTTTTTTGGGGGGGGGGGGGGGGGAATGTGTGGGTGTAAGTGAGAGACACCGTGGCAGAGTTTGTGTCTGCTGTTGTGGGGGTGGTTTGGGGTAGTGTGTGTGTGTCTAAGTGAGTGTGATTCTTCATGGCACAGTGTTTGTATGATGCTTGTGGGAAGGGTTGGGGGGGAGGGGTTGAAGGAATGTATATCTGTGTGTGTGTCATACAGAAACATGCAGAATTTCCTTTGGATATTTCTTGTATGATGTCGGTGGGGGGGGTGTGGGGAGGTTATCAGAGTTTGTGTATGATTGTGGGGGTGGGGTGGGAAGAGTGTAGCAGCGTCTGTGTGGGAGAGTCTGGGCACTCACCAGGTTCAACTTTTCGTGTTTTGAAATAATCCCGTCTGTTTTGCAGCAGCACTGTGGTAAAATGACAGCTGGTGCTGTGTGTGAGCGGATTGACACATTGATCGTAGCCGGTGCGCAGGCGCGCTTGTGGGCACGGGACTCGATTGGCGCTTTGGTTTGCAGCGAGACACAGGCGTGCTTGGTGTTGTCACATGAGTGGAGTTGAAGGCGCGCGCCTGTGTGCATGCGAGTTGGGCAAGTGCGATTCTTTAATGCCGGTATAACTCATTACCCACCCTCGACGTCATAACGTTTTGACGCGAGGGTGGAGCACACAGAGATGGTCGCTTGTTGTGGGCACGGGAGTGGCTTGGTGGGTTTTTTGTGCAGCGAGACACAGGCGCGCTTGGTGTTTGCATGCGAGTCTAGTTGAAGGCGCATGCGTGTGTGCATGCGAGTGGCGCGAGCGCGATTCTTTAATTCCGGTATAACTCAATACCCGCCCTCGACGTCATCACGTTTTGACGCAAGGGCGGAGCAGACAGAGATGGAGCCTGAGCTTCGGATGTTACAAACCCTTCACTGAAGCCACGGAGTCAGCTTCAGAACGTTGAGGGTGCTTTTTATTATATATATATATATATATATATACTAGTAAAAAAAGGCCTGTTTCTGTTAGAAATGAAACGGGCACTAGCAAGGTTTTCCTCGTAGTGTGTATGTTTGAGAGAGTGTGTGTGAGATTGACTGTGTGAGAGAGAGTGAATGTGCGAGTGTTTGTCTGTGACAGAGAGAGACTGGGTGTGAGTGTGTCCGTGAGAGAGAGAGTGTGTGTGTGAGAATCAGAGTGTGTGCCAGGGGCCCCTCCCTCCCTCCGAGTTTCTACAGGGCTATATGTGCAGTTTCTCGAGGCTGGACTTAAAAACCTCCTTGAACTTGATACTGCAAAACATGGCATCGTCTGTCCCGGGTAGGAGAAGTTCAGAAAACAGTTCTGCTGGCCCATCTGTGTCTGTTGTGAGTAGAAGAACCTTTCTTGTGCTCCGATCTTCAGCTCAGGCAATTCTTTGTTCTGAGGATCCAGTTGTTTGTTAAAGGTTTGTGACTCAGTCCTGTTTAGCATAGTAAGAGAACAGAAGTGGCTGTAGAATGTGGGTGTAGTGCTCCCATTGACAGCCAGCAGCACAGAAAAAGAAACGATTAGGGGTAGAGGATGTGTGAAGAAGAGAAGATCTGCAGCTGACTGTGTGTCAGGACCAAAACTGTCTCTCAGCCTTCTTTTGCCATTAGCATCACAAGTGATCAAAGTTTATGTATAGGTACAGAGAAAAAAACGGGAAACAATGGAATTCTCCTCACCAGTTAGCCAAAGTCCCTGCAGAGATGTGGTCGACTTTTCTTTTTTTTTTTGCCGTTTTGATTAGTTTCAGGAGTCCTCTGACTGCTCCTCCCCGTCATTCAACCTGCACCATGCTCTCTTCTAGTAGCTTAGCTGAACCCGTCCTGTTGTTATTGAAAGAAACTGGCTCGCCCTGAAGGAGGACAGAGCTTATTGATTGGCTGATTCCTGTTAGTAGGTGGGTCCTATCTTAGCATTTTGCTACGACTGTTCAAGTGTCCTTCTATGAAACAGCACGCCCTCAACAACGACGGGCTTTTAGATTGTCTGGTTGCTGAGGAGGCGGGTCTTATTGTAACAGTAGGAAAAGAGGGCGGGGCCCGGAGCGATTTCCCACCCCCCGCCTCCCTCCCTGCCAACCCCTTCATTGTCCTGCCATTGCTCCGCCCTCGAGGGCGGGGCCCAGAGCGATTTTGGTGGCTTCACCACCACGAACCTTCGAACCTTTTTGAAGGAAGTCAGGGCTTGGCTTCACTGACGTCAGTGTCCTCAGAACGTTGAGGGTGAGTTTTATTATAGTAGATAGATATAGATATATATATATATATATATATATATATATATATATATATATATATGTCTGTGTGAAAATAGTGCTTATCTTGGTGCATAAAGGGAAAACTCTTATGAAGGGTTTCTGTAAAGATTTCTCTCTCTAGCACTGAATTTTAACTAGGTATTCACAAGTATGGGCCTACCTTTCTTTCTGTTTGTATTGTTTGAGATGTCTTTAAAATGACTAAAGTTAAAAGCCTAAACTAAGGCTTCCTGGTAAATCCAAATATACTGGACATGTGGTCAGAGCACTATATTAATTGAAAGATATGGACCGGTCCTAACTTGTTATTTCTTGTACTTAATTCTGCTATGAACAAATGGATCTACATCTACGCTGATGACATTCATCTACTTTTCACACTTCATTTATTCTCAACTCATATCATATATGAAATTTCTCATAAATTGCATCAGATACCTGTTTGGCTTTCTTGTAACCACTTGAAACTGAATACTTTTAAGATGATAGTAGTTCCGTTCTCACACTGCTATCCTTGCTCACTATACATAATGTTCATATCACACTGAAAGAAACACTTAAGATTTTGGGGATCATCTTGGATAACTGACATACCTTCTCTGCCCACATTTGAACTATAGTACAAAAATCTTTTTTATATACTGAGACAGACTTGTGCTGCCATTTATTTTTGACATTAATTCCCTCTGATTATTGGTTCTTTCTCTTATAATGCCATGTCTTGATTATTGTAACTCCTTTCTTCAGAGGCTTCTTCAGTTCTAACGCTACAGATTACAGGTGGTTCAAAATACATATAAATGTGTTTCTTGGCACCATAGATTAGACAGTACATCCATATTCCTTATCAGAGAACATTGACTGACAGTTTCTTATCGGATTATGTTTAAAATTCTTGTATATTGGCATTCCATCCTTTATGTTTTCTATTTTCGTATGCTCATTGTCGTACATTCCACTCATCAGCACATTTTAGTTGTCCCTTCTTTTTTACAGATTGACACACACTCTGTATGATCCTCATCTTTCAACCTTGTGGCACCAGCTCTGTAGAACTCTTTCTCTTTAGATCACTGTTCTGAGATTTGTTTAAGAAATTTAAAGTGCTTCTCAAATCTTTTATTTTACTAGAACAGTTCCCGCAGCATTAATTGAATATTAGATTTTGATTTGCATAACCTGTTTTGCCCATGCCTGCCCGCTGTGGCATTATTGTAACTGTCACATCTTGTAAGCACATCCTCCCCTCCTTTTTTTTATCTTATAAGTAGTTTATCCATCTTTTCTTCTCCCCTTATAATGCTGGTTATAACCTAAGTCCTTTATTGTGTTAAACTTTTTTCTGTACCCCTTGACCAACTAATATTTTGTAAACTGCGTAGTTTCATTATTTGTGGTATAATTAATAAAGGTGAACTGTGGATATTTTTTTCAGCTCCAAGGTCGACTTCATCAAATTGCACCTAGTATAGTGACAGTGGCCTGCATCAGCATCTCTGCTATGGCGGTTTCTACAGATACAGCTTTCCGCTATAGCCAACCTGCAGAAGAGCATATTGGCAACCTTGTGCCTTCTCTCAGCCTAGCTTGAACTAAAACAAAAGTTTCACTCTTTTAGGCAGTATGTAACATCGAGCAAAACATCTAGCTCCTTTGTGTTTAAATTTAATTTTTAAGTTTTCCTGAGAGGACCAATAACACCATATCTGTTATCTTCCAGAAAAGGACCATCTAGATTTTTCTGTGCATTTTTTAATTTAGTATAGATATCTTAATTTCTTTTAATATATGACAATTAAATTGCATACATTTATTTTTTGTTAAATGTTCATGTGCT